>NC_143025.1:82142500-82442500 GCF_057628025.1 Oncorhynchus mykiss | reverse complement strand
CCATAGTGGTGTTTTTCTTATTTGTGGTGTGTTTCACTATAGTGGTGTGTTTGTCTATAATGGTGTCTCTATAGTGGTGTGTTTCTCTATAGATGTGTGTTTCTCTATAGTGGTGTGTTTCTCTATAGTGGTGTTTCTATATAATTGTGTTTCTCTACTGTGTTGTGTTTCTCTACTGTGTTGTGTTTCTCTATAGTGCTGTTTCTCTAGAATGGTGTATTTCTCTATAACGGTGTGTTTCACTCTAGTGGTGTGTTTCTCAATAATGTTGTTTCTCTATAGTGGTGTTTCTTTTTAACTGTTTTTTTCTCGATAGTGGTGTTTCTCTGTAGTGGTGTATTTCTCTATAACGGTGTGTTTCACTCTAGTGGTGTGTTTCTCAATAATGTTGTTTCTCTATAGTGGTGTTTCTTTTTAACTGTGTTTTTCTCGATAGTGGTGTTCCTCTGTAGTTGTGTGTTTCTCTGTAATGGTGTGTTTCTCTATGGTGGTGTGTTTCTCCGTAATTGTGTTTCTATATAACAGTTTTTCTCTATTGTGGTCTGGTTCTCTATAATGGTGTGTTTCACCATAGTGGTGTTTTTCTTATTTGTGGTGTTTTTCTCTATAGTGGTGTTTCACAATTATTGTGTTTCTCTAGAATGGTGTATTTCTCTATAACGGTGTGTTTCACTCTAGTGGTGTGTTTCTCAATAATGTTGTTTCTCTATAGTGGTGTTTCTTTTTAACTGTGTTTTTCTCGATAGTGGTGTTCCTCTGTAGTTGTGTGTTTCTCTGTAATGGTGTGTTTCTCTATGGTGGTGTGTTTCTCTATAGTGGTGTGTTTCTCTATGAAGTTGCTTTTCTCTATAATGTTGTTTCTCTATAATGCTATGTTTCTCTATAAATATGTGTTTCTCTATAATGGTGTTTTGCTTTAGTAATGTGTTTCTCTATGATGGTGTTTTTCTCAATTAAGGGGTGTTTCTCAGTGTTTCTCAATTAAGGGGTGTATCTCTTTAATTGTGTTTATCTATAGTGGTGTTTCTCTATAATGGTGTTTCACTACAGTCGTTTAACTCTATAGTGGTCTGTTTCTCTAATGTTGTTTCTCGAGTGGTGTTTTTCTCTATAATGGTGTTTCTCTACAGAGGTGTGGTTCTCTATAGTGGTGTTTCGCTGTAGTGGCATGTTTCTCTGTACGAGTGTGTTTCTCTATAATGGTGTTTCTCATGAGTGATGCTTCTCAATAGTGGTGTGTTTCTCTTTATGGTGTTTCTCTATAGTGGTGTTTCTACAGTATACAACGGTGTGTTTCTCTATAGTGGTGTTCCTCCATAGTGGTGTTTTCCTCTATAGTGGTGTTTCACAATAGTGGTGTTTTCCTCTATAGTGGTGTTTCACAATAGTTTTGTTTCTCTATAGTAGTGTTTCTCTAATGCTGTTTTTTTTTTTCAAAATTGGTGTGTTTCTCTATAGTGGTGTTCCTCTATAGTAGTGTGTTTCTCTAGTTATGTGTTTATCTATTGTGGTGTGTTTCTCTGTAGTGGTGTGTTTCTCTGTAGTGGTGTGTTTCTCTGTAGTGGTGTTTTGCTGTACTGGTGTTTCTCTATAATGGTGTGTTTCTCTATAATGGTGGTTTATCTATAGCTTGTGTGTTTCTCTATATTGGTGTTCCTCTATATTGGTGTGTTTCTCTAGTTTTGTGTTTCTCTATAGTGGTGTGTTGCTCTTTAACGGTGTGTTTCACTATAACGGTATGTTTCTCTATAACGTTATGTTTCTCTAAAGTGGTGTTTCTGTATAATGGTGGTTTCTCTATTGTGGTTTCTTTCTCTATGTTGGTGTTCTCTATAGTGGTGTGTTTCTCTATAGTGGTGTGTTTCTCTGTAGTGGTGTTCTATAGTGGTGTGTTTCTCTATAACGGTGTGTTTCTCTATAGTTGTGTGTTTTTGTATATTGGTGGTTTCTCTATTGTGGTGTGTTTGTCAATAATGGCGTTTCTCTATTGTGCTGTGTTTCTCTACAGTGTTTTTTTTTCTCTAAAGCTGTGTTTTTCTTTATAGTGGTGTGTTTATATATAATGGTGTTTCTCTACAGTGGTATGTTTCTTTATAATGGTGTTTCTCTATAGTGGTGTGTTTCTTTATAGTGGTGTTTCTCTACAGTGGTATGTTTCTTTATAATGGTGTTTCTCTATAGTGGTGTGTTTCTCTATGGTGGTATGTTTCTTTATAATGGTGTTTCTCTATAGTGGTGTGTTTCTCTATGGTGGTGTACCTCTATAGTTGTGTGTTTGTTGATAATGGTGTCTCATTAATGGTGTGTTTCTTTATAGTGGTGTGTTTCTCTATATGGTGTGTTTCTCTATGGTGGTGTACCTCTATAGTTGTGTGTTTGTTTATAATGGTGTCTCATTAATGGTGTGTTTCTCTATAGTGGTGTATAATGGTGTTTTGTTGTGTTGTGTTACTCTTTAGTGGTCTTTTTCTCTATAGTGGTATTTCACTGTAGTGGTGTGTTTCTCTTTTGTGATGTTTTTCTCTAGTTTTGTTTCACAATAGTTTTGTTTCTCTATGGTGTGTTTCTCTATTTTAGTGAGTTTCTCTATAATGGTGTTTTTCTCATTTAAGGAATTTCTTTTTTATAGTGGTGTGTTTCTATACAGTGGTGTTTCTCTATAGGGGTGTGCCTCTATTGTGTTGTTTTTCTCTATAGTGGTGTGTTTCTCTATAAAGATGTGTTTCTCTATAATGGTGTTTCTCTATAGTGGTGTTTCTACAGTATATAACTGTGTGTTTCTCTATAGTGGTGTTCCTCCATAGTGGTGTGTTTCACAATAGTGGTGTTTTCCTCTATAGTGGTGTTTCACAATAGTGGTGTTTTCCTCTATAGTGGTGTTTCACAATAGTGGTGTTTTCCTCTATAGTGGTGTGTTTCTCTGTACAAGTGTGTTTCTCTATAATGGTGTTTCACAAAAGCGGTGTTTTCCTCTATAGTGGTGTTTCACAATAGTGGTGTTTTCCTCTATAGTGGTGTTTCACAATAGTGGTGTTTTCCTCTATAGTGGTGTTTCTCTGTACAAGTGTGTTTCTCTATAATGGTGTTTCTCATGAGTGATGCTTCTCAATAGTGGTGTGTTTCTCTTTAATGGTGTTTCTCTATAGTGGTGTTTTCCTCTATAGTGGTGTTTCACAATAGTTTTGTTTCTCTATAGTAGTGCTTCTCTAATGCAGTTTTTTTTCAAAATTGGTGTGTTTCTCTATATTGGTGTGTTTCTCTATAACGGCATGTTCCTCTATAGTAGTGTGTTTCTCTAGTTATGTGTTCATCTATTGTGGTGTGTTTCTCTGTACTGGTGTTTCTCTATAATGGTGTGTTTCTTTAGAGAGGTGTTTCACCATAGTGGTGTGTTTCTCCATTGTTGTTTTTCTCTATGATGGTGTGTTTCTCTATTTTGGTGAGTTTCTCTATAATGGTGTTTTTCTCATTTATGGTGTTTCTCTACAGTGATGTTTTATAGTGGTGTGTTTATATACAGTGGTGTTTCTCTATAGGGGTGTGCCTCTATTATGTTGTTTTTATCTATAATGGCGTGTTTCTCTATAGCAATGTGTTTCTCTCTCGTGGTGTATCTCTGTAGTTGTGTTTCTCTGTAATGTTGTTTCTCTATAATGCTGTGTTTCTCTATAAAGGTGTGTTTCTCTATAATGGTGTTTCACTTTAGTAGTGTTTTTCTCTATGATGGTGTTTTTCTCAATTTAGTGGTGTCTCTATGGTTTGTTTCTCTGTAATTATGTGTTTCTCCGTAGGGGTGTGTTTCGTCGTGGTGTTTCTCTTTAATTGTGTTTATCTATTGTGGTGTTTATCTATAGTGGTGTTTCTCTGTAGTGGTGTGTTTCTCTATATTGGTGCTTCTCTACATTGGTGTGTTTCGGTATAGTGGTGTGTTTCTCTGTACGGGTGTGTTTGTCTATAATGGTGTTTCTCATGAGTGATGCTTCTCAATAGTGGTGTGTTTCTCTATAATGGTGTGTTTCTCTATAATGGTGGTTTCTCCTTTGCAATGTGTTTCTATATAGTGGTGTTTTTTAAGGTTTTGTGTTTCTCTATAGTGGTATATTTCTCTATAATGGTGTGTTTCTCCATAGTGGTGTGTTTCTCTGTAATGGTGTGTTTCTTTATAGTGATATTGTTTCTTTGTAAAGATGTTTCTCTATAATGCTGTGTTTTTCTAATGGTGTGTTTCTCTATGTTGTTGATACTCTAAAATGGTGTTTCTCTATGATGGTGATTTTTTTCTATAATGGTGTTTTTCTCAGTTAAGGGGTTTCTCTATGGTGTGTTTCTCCGTAGTGGTGTTTCTCTGTCGGGTGTCTTTCTTTAATGGTGCTGCACTATAGTAGTTTTTCTCTATAGTCTTCTGTTTCCTAATAATGTTGTTTCTCAAGAGTGGTGTGTTTCTCTATAGTGGTGTTCCTCTATAGTAGTGTGTTTCTCTTTGGTGGTGTTTCTCTATAGTGGTGTGTTTCTCTATAATGGTGGTTTATCTATAGCTGTGTGTTTCTCTATAGTGGTGTTCCTCCATAGTGGTGTGTTTCTCTATAGTGGTGTTCCTCCATAGTGGTGTGTTTCACAATGGTGGTGTTTTTCTCTATAGCGGTGTTTCTCTATATTGGTGTGTTGGTCTATTGAGGTTGTCGTGTCTTTGGCTTTGCCGGATTAAGTGATATGACATGCTATTCTATAAAATAATTTCTCCGTAATTAATATTACCTGATTGAGCTAATCATGTAAATGTAATTAACTAGAGAGTCGGGGCACCACAATAATATTTATAGAGCTGTTATCTTCCGAATAAACTCTTAAAGACCTAGTAATATTTTACATCAATAGTAGTCAATATTAATCGACACCTTAATTCTGTCGCATTTGAAAGTTGTATATTCTTGGTTATCTTCACGAACCCTGGCTAACAAGTTGAATCAGCAATACAACATTGGGTTTAATTATTTATTTACTAAATACCTAACTAATCACACAGAATTACACATACACATAATTAATCATAACTTGATTACAAATTACGTAATAAAGGAAAACGTCCCTAGCGGGCGGAACAGATATGACAACTTGTTACACAAGAGAAAAGGGGCTGGGTTTGAGTTTAAGAGCGGGAAGACTGAGTAACAAAGGAAGGAGCTGTGCTATCGTAAATACAGTATCTTATGCATTCTAAATTACCGCCCATTTGGAAAAGGAAACTGCAATGAATATTTACTCTGAGCTGCGCTTCAGTAGGTTGGTGGTAAATGGAAGGCCGTGTTGCCAAACCGAGTCCTTTGACCTTTGAAGAATGTCTCTGGTGGTAAATTGGTTATGTTGTAGTAACGTCGTTGTGTGGTAGACGGGATACTCTGTCTGTTCCTTCCTAATCCTCGTTTGCAGCTGCTGTTGCTAACTCAACGGCTAGGAGGTATCACTTTTGTAGTGAATAAGAGTTCAAAGTTCATACCATTCACAACCAAAGCTCACGCTGATGTTGGCTTCGTTCTGTAGTTATTATCTGAACCATTCTGATATCGGACCTTCGTCCTCACATCCTCGGAACAGGAGGTTACATTGTCGTCAAGGCTTTATATAGGAAGGGAGAGGAGGGTGTGTTTGAAAAGTTTTATAACCCATGTCTCTTCACAGGGGCAGGCCACTGATTGAGCAGAGCCCTAACCTTATGAAAACCCAAATCTCTCATTTTAGAAGCTAAAGTCACATTTCATCCCATCACAAATAATTTTATATTCAAACATTTAAATTGAACAACAATTCCATGTGAATCCGATAACTCTGATGTGTAGACTTTACACTGTAGAGTTTATGTCATCTTATCATTGATGAGAATGACTCAGAATGACAACCGAACTGACATCATATTCATTAAGTACCACCGCATATGTTCAATTGGTCGGATAACCAGACTAGTTCATTTCCCCCCACCTTCTGATGTTCCCAGAATCTCTATGTTAATCAAGTGGTTTTCAAATTTCACATCAGTAGGGTAGAGAGAGGGGAGAGGTAGAGGAGGTATTTATGACTGTCATAAACCTACCCCCAGGCCAACGTCATGACAAGGTGTTTCTCTATAATGGTGTTTCGCTATAATGCTGTGTTTCTCTGTTGTTGTTTCTCTAAAATTGTGTTTCTCTATGATGGTGTTTTTCTCAATTATGGGGTTTCTCTATGGTTTGTTTCTCTTTAGTGGTGTGTTTCTCCTTAGTGGTGTTTCTCTTTTGTAGTGTTTCTCTTTAATTGTGTTTATCTATAGTGGTGTTTCTCTATAATGGTGTCTCTCTGTAATGTTGCATCACTTCAGTAGTTTTTCTCTATAGTGTTCTGTTTCTCAATAATGTTGTTTCTCAAGAGTGGTGTGTTTCTATATAATGGTGTGTTTCTCTGTCGTGGTGTGTTTCTCCATAGTGGTGTACCTCTATAGTGGTGTATTTCTCTGTAATGGTTTGTTTCACTCTAGTGTTGTGTTTCTCTATCATGGTATGTCTCTGTATGGTGTGTTTCTCTCTAAGGTGTGCTTCTCTGGAGTGGTGTTTCGCTGCACTGGTGTTTCTCTGTCATGGTTTGTTTCTCTAGAGTGGTGTTTCACTATAGTGGTGTGTTTCTCAATAAAGGTGTTTGTCTTTAGTGGTGATTTCAAAATAGTTTTGTTTCTCTATAATGCTGTTTTTCCTCTATATTGGTGTGTTTCTCTTCAGTGGTGTTTCTCTATAGTGGTGTTGTTTCTGCAGTATTTAACGGTGTGTTTCACAATAGTGGTGTACCTCTATAGTGGTGTGTTTCTCTTTAGTGGTGTTTCTCTATATTGGTGCTTTTCTCAATTAAGGAGTTTCTCTAGGGTTTGTTTCTCTGTCGTGGTGTTTCTCTGTCGTGGTGTTTCTCTGTCGTGGTGTTTCTCTGTCGTGGTGTTTTTCTGTCGTGGTGTTTCTCTGTCGTGGTGTTTCTCTGTCGTGGTGTTTTTCTGTCGTGGTGTTTCTCTGTCGTGGTGTTTCTCTGTCGTGGTGTTTTTCTGTCGTGGTGTTTCTCTGTCGTGGTGTTTCTCTGTCGTGGTGTTTTTCTGTCGTGGTGTTTCTCTGTCGTGGTGTTTCTCTGTCGTGGTGTTTCTCTATATTGGTGTGTGTCTCTCTATTGGTGTGTGTCTCTCTAGTGGTGTGTTTCTCTCTAGTGGTGTGTTTCTCTATAATGGTGTTTCTCTATAATGCTGTGTGTCTCTCTAGTGGTGTGTGTCTCTCTAGTGGTGTGTGTCTCTCTAGTGGTGTGTTTCTGTATGATGTGTTTCGCTATAGTGGTGTTTCTCTCTCTCTCGGTGAGCGAGATCATTAGAACGTGCGTTGAAGATGTCGTTCCCATAGCAACGATTAAAACATTCCCAAACCAGAAACCGTGGATTGATGGCAGCATTCGCGTGAAACTGAAAGCACGAACCACTGCTTTTAATCAGGGCAAGGTGAACGGAAACATGACCGAATACAAACAGTGTAGCTATTCCCTCCGCAAGGCAATCAAACAAGCTAAGCGTCAGTATAGAGACAAAGTAGAATCTCAATTCAACGGCTCAGACACAAGAAGTATGTGGCAGGGTCTACAGTCAATCACGGATTACAAAAAGAAAACCAGCCCCGTCACGGACCAGGATGTCTTGCTCCCAGGCAGACTAAATAACTTTTTTGCCCGCTTTGAGGACAATACAGTGCCACTGACACGGCCTGCAACCAAAACATGCGGACTCTCCTTCACTGCAGCCGACGTGTGGAAAACATTTAAACGTGTTAACCCTCGCAAGGCTGCAGGCCCAGACGGCATCCCCAGCCGCGCCCTCAGAGCATGCGCAGACCAGCTGGCTGGTGTGTTTACGGACATATTCAATCAATCCCTATCCCAGTCTGTTGTTCCCACATGCTTCAAGAGGGCCACCATTGTTCCTGTTCCCAAGAAAGCTAAGGTAACTGAGCTAAACGACTACCGCCCCGTAGCACTCACTTCCGTCATCATGAAGTGCTTTGAGAGACTAGTCAAGGACCATATCACCTCCACCCTACCTGACACCCTAGACCCACTCCAATTTGCTTACCGCCTAAATAGGTCCACAGACGATGCAATCTCAACCACACTGCACACTGCCCTAACCCATCTGGACAAGAGGAATACCTATGTGAGAATGCTGTTCATCGACTACAGCTCGGCATTTAACACCATAGTGCCCTCCAAGCTCGTAATCAAGCTCGAGACCCTGGGTCTCGACCCCGCCCTGTGCAACTGGGTACTGGACTTCCTGACGGGCCGCCCCCAGGTGGTGAGGGTAGGCAACAACATCTCCACCCCGCTGATCCTCAACACTGGGGCCCCACAAGGGTGCGTTCTGAGCCCTCTCCTGTACTCCCTGTTCACCCACGACTGTGTGGCCATGCACGCCTCCAACTCAATCATCAAGTTTGCGGACGACACAACAGTGGTAGGCTTGATTACCAACAACGACGAGACGGCCTACAGGGAGGAGGTGAGGGCCCTCGGAGTGTGGTGTCAGGAAAATAACCTCACACTCAACGTCAACAAAACTAAGGAGATGATTGTGGACTTCAGGAAACAGCAGAGGGAACACCCCCCTATCCACATCAATGGAACAGTAGTGGAGAGGGTAGTAAGTTTTAAGTTTCCTCGGCGTACACATCACAGACAAACTGAATTGGTCCACCCACACAGACAGCATTGTGAAGAAGGCGCAGCAGCGCCTCTTCAACCTCAGGAGGCTGAAGAAATTTGTCTTGTCACCAAAAGCACTCACAAACTTCTACAGATGCACAATCGAGAGCATCCTGTCGGGCTGTATCACCGCCTGGTGCGGCAACTGCTCCGCCCACAACCGTAAGGCTCTCCAGAGGGTAGTGAGGTCTGCACAACGCATCACCGGGGGCAAACTACCTGCCCTCCAGGACACCTACACCACCCGATGTCACAGGAAGGCCATAAAGATCATCAAGGACAACAACCACCCGAGCCACTGCCTGTTCACCCCGCTATCATCCAGAAGGCGAAGTCAGTACAGGTGCATCAAAGCTAGGACCGAGAGACTGAAAAACAGCTTCTATCTCAAGGCCATCAGACTGTTAAACAGCCACCACTAACATTGAGTGGCTGCTGCCAACACACTGACTCAACTCCAGTCACTTTAATAATGGGAATTGATGGGAAATTATGTAAAATATATCACTAGCCACTTTAAACAATGCTACCTAATATGTTTACATACCCTACATTATTCATCTCATATGTATACGTATATACTGTACTCTATATTTTTACTGCATCTTTATGTAATACATGTATCACTAGCCACTTTAACTATGCCACTTTGTTTACATACTCATCTCATATGTATATACTGCACTCAATACCATCTACTGTATCTTGCCTATGCCGCTCTGTACCATCACTCATTCATATATCTTTATGTACATATTCTTTATCCCCTTACACTTGTGTGTATAAGGTAGTAGTTTTGGAATTGTTAGCTAGATTACTTGTTGGTTATTACTGCATTGTCGGAACTAGAAGCACAAGCATTTCGCTACACTCGCATTAACATCTGCTAACCATGTGTATGTGACAAATACAATTTGATTTGATTTGATTTGGTGTGTCAGTCTCCAGATCTCAACCCCATAGAAAATCTTTGGTGGGAGTTGAAAGTCCGTGTTGCCCAGCAACAGCCCCAAAACATCACTGCTCTAGAGGAGATCTGCATGGAGGAATGGGCCAAAATACCAGCAACAGTGTGTGAAAAGATTTACAGAAAACGTTTGACCTCTGTCATTGCCAAGTATTGAGTATTGAGATAAACTTTTGTTATTGACCAAATACTTATTTTCCACCATAATTTGCAAATAAATTCATAAAAAATCCTACAATGTGATTTTCTGGATATTTTTTTTCTAATTTTGTCTGTCATAGTTGAAGTGTACCTATGATGAAAATTATAGGCCTCATCTTTTTAAGTGGGAGAACTTGCACAATTGGTGGCTGACTAAATACTTTTTTGCCCCACTGTAGGTGTTTCTTTATAGTGGTGTTTCTCTACAGAGGTGTGTTTCTCTAGTGGTGTGTTTCTCTAGTGGTGTGTTTCTCTACAGAGGTGTGTTTCTCTAGTGGTGTGTTTCTCTAGTGGTGTTTTTCTCTAGTGGTGTTTTTCTCTACAGAGGTGTGTTTCTCTAGTGGTGTGTTTCTCTACAGAGGTGTGTTTCTCTACAGAGGTGTGTTTCTCTAGTGGTGTGTTTCTCTAGTGGTGTGTTTCTCTAGTGGTGTGTTTCTCTAGTGGTGTTTTTCTCTAGTGGTGTGTTTCTCTACAGAGGTGTGTTTCTCTACAGAGGTGTGTTTCTCTACAGAGGTGTGTTTCTCTACAGAGGTGTGTTTCTCTAGTGGTGTGTTTCTCTAGTGGTGTGTTTCTCTAGTGGTGTTTTTCTCTACAGAGGTGTGTTTCTCTACAGAGGTGTGTTTCTCTACAGAGGTGTGTTTCTCTAGTGGTGTGTTTCTCTAGTGGTGTGTTTCTCTAGTGGTGTGTTTTTCTAGTGTTGTGTTTCTCTAGTGGTGTGTTTCTCTAGTGGTGTGTTTCTCTACAGAGGTGTGTTTCTCTAGTGGTGTGTTTCTCTAGTGGTGTGTTTTTCTAGTGGTGTGTTTCTCTAGTGGTGTGTTTCTCTAGTGGTGTGTTTCTCTAGTGGTGTGTTTCTCTAGTGGTGTGTTTCTCTAGTGGTGTTTTTCTCTAGTGGTGTTTTTCTAGAGTGGTGTTTCTCGATAGTGGTGTTAGTCCATATTGTTGTTTCTCTATTGGTGTGTGTTTCGCTGTTATGCTGTTTCTTTATGTTGGTGTTTCAGTATATTGATGTGTTTCTCCATAATTTTGTGTTTCTCTATAATGGTGTTTCTCTATAGTGGTGTTTATCTATGGTAGTGTTTCTCTATTGTGGTGTGTTTATCTGTAATGGTGTTTCTATTTAACAGTTTTTCTGTGTGTTGGTGTGTTTCTCTATAGTTGTGTGTTTCTCTATTGTGGTGTGTTTCTCTATTGTGGTGGGTTTCTCTGTAATGGTGCTTTTCTGCAGTTTGTTTCTCTATACTGGTGTTTCTCTATATTGGTGTTTCTCCATAGTGGTGTGTTTCTCTAGTGGTATATTTATCTATAGTGGTGTATTTCTCTGTAATGGTGTTTCTCTATTACAGTGTTTCTGTGTGTTGGTGTGTTTCTCTATTGTGGAGTGTTTCTCTATAGTGGAGTGTTTCTCTATAGTGGAGTGTTTCTCTATAGTGGAGTGTTTCTCTATAGTGGAGTGTTTCTCTATAGTGGAGTGTTTCTCTATAGTGGAGTGTTTCTCTATAGTGGAGTGTTTCTCTATTGTGGAGTGTTTCTCAATTGTGGAGCGTTCCTCTGTAAGGGTGATTTTATCTATGGTGGTGTGTTTCTTTATAATTGTGTGTTTCTCTATAATCCAAAGACAAACACGTCTTCACAAGGCTGCCCTTGGCGTCGTTGTGATACCTTCATAATGCACACACACACACACACACACACACACACACGCTCCATTTTGGCACTGAGAGTTTGGTGTGAATGCGAGCATCTGAAGTGGCAGCCAGCTCCGGTTTTAAAATGTGTCAAAAGAACTCACAAAATGTTTGACTTGGAGAGTAAGGATTGTGCTTTTGGGTGTGCATGTGGTGTGTGTTTGTTTAGCTATTCCTGTGGGAGGGAGGGAGGGAAAGCGATTTTCAGCTTGATGTCCAGTCCATCTACATTCTGATCATTGAATCCAACATTGAACCTATTTACCACCATTTTCATGACAACTCACTTAAGGCTATGGTTAACAAATTATAGTTTTGGCAAGTCGGTTAGGACATCCACCGTAATTTTTCCAGCAATTGTTTACAGACAGATTATTTCACGTATAATTCACTGTATCACAATTCCAGTGGGTCAGAATTTTACATACGCTATGTTGACTGTGCCTTTAAACAGCTTGGAAAACTCCAGAAAATTATGTAATGGCTTTAGAAGCTTCTGATAGTCTAATTGACATCATTTTAGTCAACTGTAGGTGTTCCTGTGTATGTATTTCAAGGCCTACTTTCAAACTCAGTGCCTCTTTGCTTGACATCATGGGAAAATCAAAAGAAATCAGCCAAGACCTCAGATAAATAATTGTAGACTTCCACAAGTCTGGTTCATCCTTGGGAGCAATTTCCAAATGCCTAAAGGTACCACGTTCATCTGCACAAACAATAGTACGCAAGTATAAACACCATGGGACCACGCAGCCGTCATACCACTCAGGAAGGAGACGTGTTCTGTCTCCTAGAGATGAACGTACTTTGGTGCAAAAATTGCAAATCAATCCCAGAACAACAGCAAAGGACCTTGTGACGATGCTGGAGGAAACAGGTACAAAAGTATCTATAGCCACAGTAAAATGAGTCCTATATCAATATAACCTGAAAGGCCGCTCAGCAAGGAAGAAGACACTGCTCCAAAAGTGCCATAAAAAAGCCAGACTACGGTTCACAACTGAACATGGGAAGAAAGATCATACTTTTTGGAGAAATGTCCTCCTCCACCGAAAAATTGTGGGCGAGCAAGGAGGCCTACAAACCTGACTCAGTTACACCAGCTCTGTCAGGAGGAATGGGCCAAAATTCACCCAACTTATTGTGGTAAGCTTGTGGAAGGCTACTGGAAACGTTTGACCCAAGTTAAACAATTTAAAGGCAATGCTACCAAATACTAATTGAGTGTATGTAAACTTCTGACCCACTGGGAATGTGATGAAATAAAAAAATAATTATCTCTACTATTATTCTGACATTTCACATTCTTAAAATAAAGTGGTGATCCTAAATGACCTAAAACAGGGAATTTTTATTAGGATTACATTTTAAAAACGGAGTTTAAATGTATTTGGCTAAGGTGTATGTAAACTTCCGACTTCAACTGTATTTTTTATATGACTGTAGCCTTATGTTTTTATTCCAAAAAGTTTCTTGAGATGGTAATGACGTTTGTTTATGAGGTGTAGTTGAAGTATCAATAACCTAGTCTAGCAGTTAGCTAGCTAACTTTAGCTGCCATGTTTTTTAAATATATTTTTTTACTTTAGCTGCTATGTAAGCTAGCTTGACTTTCTAGAAAGTAAGCGAAACAAATTTAGGAAAATTTACCTAAACATGTTTTATTGTCACCTGAAACTATATGTTTCTCCTATCTTAACTGAAAACGTCATATTTTGCAATCTCCCAAAATAAATGCTATCACTGATGAGAGATCGGCTCTCCTCCATCGTGCGTTACAAACACTGCACTTGTCTGACCAATAGTAGCGGGGCAAGAAAAAGACATAAGGCCAACGGAATTCCGTTAATTTGTGTACATGGCGTAATACACTGCAAGTGTTCGATTACCTCAAGGATCTCCTTTTGTAAGCTACATATGGAGTTATACATCATGACGATGATGCAATATACTGAGAATATTATAACAGCACAACTGATCTGCTTTGAGAGCTCTCTCCTCTGTGTTGATGTTAGAGTGCACGCCAAGCCAGAGCTCAGCTGTTTGTCAGTGAGGAAACTTTTTATGGTGGAAATGAAGCAAAGCGTGTGTTCTGTTCTCTGGTATAGAGAAATGTTGCAGTAAATAATGGAATCACCTTCTGTTCTGGTGTGGTCTATGTGGCTTTCCTAATGAGGGTTGTATTCATCCTCTCTCTGGCAGTAACGCAGAGCGCGATGCTCTCCTCTCCTCTCCAGCCTGTTTCCATGGAGATGCTTAGGGCCTGTACTGTTTTTTCTTCATCCTATTTCTCTGTCTCTTTCTCTCTCTATGTTTGTATGTGTGTTACACTCCACTGTGGGGGTGGGTTCACCAGGTATTGTGAGCTAGTGAGTGCCAGTAATGTAGTGTGTAAGTGTGTCCGTGTGCGTTTGCATGTGCATGTTGGGCCTACGGGTATGTTCGTGGGGGGGGGGGTGACTGAATGTACCAGAGTGGGCAGGATTGTGCTCTTCTGTGTTGTGATTCATCAATATATCTTCTCTGTTTCACTGCTGATAGGAGCCATGTATCTGCATTTAGACCTACAGATGACACACAGATTCCTCAGACAAAATCAACCATTTTTATGGCAGAGTCCAAGATAATCATCTGATGATGAGTCATAGCACAATTATAGGTGTATGTCAATGGCTTCTGTCTACTGGTTCATCAAGTCAGGTTGTAAAACATATTTTAGGGAACATTGAATCATGACACATGAGACCCCTGTCCATGTCCTCAAACTTTGGATACCTTCCTAGCATGCCCAGTGTGAGTGATAGTCTTCCTACCAAGCCCAGTGTGAGTGATAGTCTTCCTTCCAAGGCCAGTGTGAGTGATAGTCTTCCTACCAAGCCCAGTGTGAGTGATAGTCTTCCTTCCAAGCCCAGTGTGAGTGATAGTCTTCCTACCAAGCCCAGTGTGAGTGATAGTCTTCCTACCAAGCCCAGTGTGAGTGATATTTTTATCATTATTTTACCTTTATTTAGTCAGTTAAGAACAAATTCTTATTTTCAATGACGGCCTAGGAACAGTGGGTTAACTGCCTGTTCAGGGGCAGAACGACAGATTTGTACCTTGTCAGCTAGGGGGTTTGAACTTGCAACCTTCCGGTTACTAGTCCAATGCTCTAACCACTAGGCTACCCTGCCGCCCCACTAGTCTTCCTACCAAGCCCAGTGTGAGTGATAGTCTTCCTACCAAGCCCAGTGTGAGTGATAGTCTTCCTACCAAGCCCAGTGTGAGTGATAGTCTTCCTACCAAGCCCAGTGTGAGTGATAGTCTTCCTTCCAAGCCCAGTGTGAGTGATAGTCATCCTACCAAGCCCAGTGTGAGTGATAGTCTTGATAGTCTATTTATCTAAGTGCTCAGGTCAAGCCCAGAAAGTATTGTGTGTATGTTATGCTGATCAGGGTTAGGTGGTGGTTCACATTTTACCTTACCTCGTGGAAACCCACAGAACTACAAGCAGATACCCACAGCCGCAAGTTTTTTTAATTTGACCTTTATTTAACTAGGCAAATCAGTTAGGAACAAATTATTATTTTCAATGATGGCCTAGGAACAGTGGGTTAACTGCCTTGTTCAGGGGCAGAACCTTGTCAGCTCTGGGATTCAATCTTGCAACCTTTCGGTTACTAGTCCAACGCTCTAACCACTAGGCTACCTGCCGCCCCAGAGTTACTAATCACATCCTTTTTTAAGAGACAAAACTGCATCGACCTATGTTGCGTTAATCAGGTTCTTACCAAGCATGAAATCGATTTGTGTTTTTTTCTCCTTTTGAAAGCATGTCAAGTGAACATCTCCCCGGCAGATAATAGGATTGCCTATGTGCTGGGCTACCCTGTGGAGAAACAGGGGGGTTACAGTTACCTCTCTGGGGGGAGTCTGCTTATAGGAGGGGAGGACGATGTGGAGCTCAGGGTATCGTCTCAACCTGGGCTTGGTTGATCTCTTGGCTCTGACTCTTATTTTCCACCATAATTTGCAAATAAATTAATAAAAAATCCTACAATGTGATTTTCTGGATTTTTTTTCTCATTTTGTCCATCATAGTTGAAGTGTACCTATGATGAAAATTACAGGCCTCTCATCTTTTTAAGTGGGAGAACTTGCACAATTGGTGGCTGACTAAATACTTTTTTGCCCCACTGTAGGTAGATGGTTGCAAAGGACAACAGCGTCTTAACAACACGATTTGCCAAGGCAGGATACTCTGAGCGCAGCCCAATCCAGAAATCTGGCAGTAGCTTCTGATAAATTTTCACAGAACCGCTTGTTGCAATTTTGATGAGATCGTCTTAATTCTCGCTCAAAAAACTCCTGTGGCTTATTTTTCAAATTGGCATGTTTTGTTTCTATATGTCTGCGCAAGAGTGAAGGTTTCATCAAGTTGTGAGATAGTACTTTTACACATATAACAGACTGTGGCTGAGGAAAGACACTACTCCCAATATAAGTGAACCCCAAATCAGTGTAGTTCTCATCATATTTGCGCCTCTTCGATGGTCCAACGTCCTGTTTTTCGGTGCTTTCCCAGGTAAGGGGGCAGTAGCTCTTCGGCTGCATCAGATTCATAACTGTCAGTGTTCATGCTAGCTGGGCTAACAACAAATGTAGAATTACTGATGCCCAACATATTAGTGGATTCGACTATTTCAGCCACACCCGTTGCGGACAGGTGTATAAAATCTAGAACATGGCCATGTAGACAAATATTGGCAGTAGAATGGCCTTACTGAAGAGCTCAGTGACTTTCAACGTGGCACAATCATAGGATGCCACCTTTCCAACAAGTTAGTTCATCAAATTTCTGCCTTGCTAGATCTTCCCCGGGCCAACTGTAAGTGCTGTCATTGTGAAGTGGAAACGTCAAGGAGCAACAATGGCTCAGCCGTGAAGTGGTAGGCCACAGTAAAAGTTGTCTGTCCTCGGTTGCAACACTTACTACCGAATTCCAAACTGCCTCTGGAAGCAACATCAGCACAAGCAGCACAAGAACTGTTCGTTGGGAGCGTCATGGCCGAGCAGCCGCACAAAAGCCTAAGATCACCATGTGCAATGCCAAGCATCGGCTGGAATGGTGTAAAGCTCGCAGGAATGTTGGTTATCCCATTAGCTAGATACGTTTTTATAGGCATTTGTTTCTGTAGGCGCACACAGCACATGTGTGTAGAGGGAGCGGTCAGAACGCAATGAGTGAGTGAGACACTGAGGGGAAAGGGAATTTGGGAAGCAGAATTGTGATGATTGGCTTGGTTTATTTTTTGTTTCCTGCAAATGCACATCTACAAATGGAACAGTCAAAGCAAATTAACACTGTCTTCAAAACAACATTTAGACCAGTATTTGAAAAAAATAAAGATCTCTGGTTAAAGATCGAGTTTTGAAGTCAATTTCAGTATCCGAGTACTCAATTACTCATGCTCAGGTAGCTGTCTGGTGGTTCATTTTTCTGTAGAAGCACTTTGTGACCACTGCTGATGTAAAAAAAAAAGTGTTATAAATATATGTGATTATCTGATGGATGTTCTCTCTGAAGAGTTCAATGATCTTCTAATGTGGATTTTAGTGACCAATTTAGACATTTCCTATGAAAGGTAATGATGGAAATTGACCTTGGGTAAACTTGGGTCTTAGATTGGGTGGTTGTGAAAGGTAGCATGTGTGTACCATGTGTCACACTGTTCTCTGATAGGAGAGATACGAGGAACCACACACCTCCAAACACTGGGAGAAAACCCACTGTGGGAGGTCAATAGACTGGGAAAAAAACTCCATTGTGAATGGGCAGATATATTAAGTAGAGTTGTTACTGTCACCACTGTGGGAGGTCAATCAACTGCAGGAACCTCCCAGGAACATTTCTAAAACGTTTCAACAACGCTCTCTGCTGTTGTGAATGGGTAGGCACAATGAGTAGTGTTGCTCAGTAAAATACCTGGGTTAACACCAGCTAACTATCAGAGTAGTGTCTGTGTTTGTTTATCTGGTAGGGGTTTGACCTTAGAGACATTTTATTGTTGAGGGCAGGGGACTTAAAGGGATACTTCTGGATTTTGGCAATGAAGCCCTTTATCTACTTCCCCAGAGTCAGATAAACTTGTGGATACCATTGTTATGTCTATGCGTACAGTTTGCATGCAGTCCCTGTAATGACCTTACTGTACCTGGCTACCCTTTGGTGGTTCCAGGTCGTGATGTCCCACACCCGGTGCATCGTGACGGTCTGGAGACAGAGAGCAACCACCCTCTGGGTAAGCACCTTCGTCACACACACACACACACACACACACACACACACACACACACATAGCCAAGCTCACCGTACGTACCCAGGTTCCCAGACTTCATTACTAATTGGGTCGAAATCTGGTTATGTCAAGAGGGCAAGGGCTCACTGAAGAAGATGTCTGTGTATAAGAGAATACACTCTTTTCAGGCACTCATTACAAGAGAACAAGACCAAAGTTCCCCAATAAATATTAGGTTACACGTTTCTACTAATAGCTTCTGTACACACATGTACACACATGAAATAGATCATTCATTAGGCATTATTTATTCCAGTTTGCAAAGTAATGTAACTGGTGATCCCCACTGGTGATCCCCACTGGTGATCCCCACTGGTGATCCCCAGTTACAGAATAACGGTATGAATCTGTATCCGCCTTACAGGAAGTTGTGATGGAATGGATTTAGTGTCCATGTGTGTATCCCAAATGGTCCATAGGACCATTGTAGTGCACTATGTAGTGAATAAGGTGCTATTGACCTCACAGCCAATCTGTAAATAGCACACCCAACTACCTCATCCCCATATTATTACTTGCTCTTTTGCGCCCCAGTATCTCTACTTGCACATCTATCACTCCAGTGTTAATGCTAAATTGTAATTATTTTGCCTCTATGGCCTATTTATTGCTTACCTCTCTACTCTTCTACATTCTCTTCTACACACACACTGTACATAGATTTTTCTATATTTTTTTCTATTGTGTTAATGATTGTACGTTTGTTTATGTGTTACTCTGTGTTGTTGTTTTTGTCGCACTGGTTTGCTTTATCTTGGCCAGGTCGCAGTTGTAAATGAGAACTTGTTCTCAACTGGCCTACCTGGTTAAATAAAGGGGAAATACAAAATAAATAAAAATATTTGGGACTCAGGCCATGTCTTTCCTGTTGGGGCTGCCCTATAGGAATCTGCAAGCTGTAAGTCACCTCAATTGAGGGCAACTAAACGTTTTGATGCAGCAGTTACCCCCCTCCGTTTCCCTCCCTTTTGCCCTCCCTGCTATTTGTGAAGCCCCTACTCATCCCTCTCGTCAAGCTTTGCTGAAGTGATGCCTAAAATTGGTACACGAAAGCCTACTCTGCAAGATGAAATGAGCATTGTCGCAGGCCGTTGCCTAGTTACAGGGGGCAGAGGCCATCTCCATAGGGAAAACACTCAGCCGGGGCTAACTGCCTCTGTCGCCGACACCCCTCACAACGGTATGCCTCAGTAAGTGACTTTTGAGAATGCGAACACCATTAAAAGAGGAAATGCTCTGCATTAGCTGTTTGATGGCGTGGTTGTTATTAATCGAATCGGTCTTATTCGCTGCATGGGGCAAATACATGTGGAATAGGGGTGTGAACGTTTAAACATTTAAAAAAAAATCCCTATCGGAAAAACTATTACGAAAGTGTAATCACAGTGCAACTGGCTCGCCTGCTTTTTCTCTTCACTAATGAAGCGAGTGTGTGTTCAGTCTTCAGTCTTTTGTGTGTAGAATATCCTAGCCTATTAATTGATGATAGATAGGCCCTGTTTACTGAAGTTGCGAGACATTGCAAGCCAAGAAATTGCGTAATACAGCATAACATTGCAAGGGGGGGGGGGGGGGGGGGGCTGCCGTCTTATCGGCTCTTAACCAACCATGCTATTTTTTTTTATTTTTTTCGTTGTTCGTAACTTGTTTTGTACATAATGTTGCTGCTACCGTCTCTTATGACCCGAAAAGAGCTTCTGGACATCAGAACTGCGATTGCTCACCTCAAACTGGACAAAGAGTTCTTCTTCAATGAGTCGGATGGGAATGATATAATACAGACACCCGACCAGGCCCAGATCCTCAATGAGTCGGATGGGAATGATATAATACAGACACCCGACCAGGCCCAGATCCTCAATGAGTCAGATGGGAATGATATAATACAGACACCCGACCAGGCCCAGATCCCCGTTAATTGCTGGAGAAGGAAATGGAGACTTCGCGGAAAGAGATCAGGGTGCCTTGTGAATATCAAGCGACGAGTGGCTAATCTGCCCTTGCCTTCCATCCTGCTAGCTAACGTTCAATCGCTGGAAAATAAGTGGGACAAACTGAAAGCACATTTATCCTACCAACGGGACATTAACACTAATATCTTATGTTTCACCGAGTCGTGGCTGAACGACGACATTAAGAACATACAGCTGGTGGGTTATACAGTCTATCGGCAGGACAGAACACAGCCTCTGGTAAGACACAGGGCGGAGACCTATGTATTTGCGTAATCAACAGCTAGTGCACGATATCTAAGGAAGTCTCAAGGTTTTCCTCGCCTGAGGTAGAGTATCTCATGATAAGCTGTAGACCACACTATCTACCTAGAGAGTTTTCATCTGTATTTTTCGTAGCTGTCTACATACCACCACAGCTGTATACCACCATAAGCAAACAGGAAAACACTCATCCAGAGGTGACGTTTCTAGTGGCCGGGGACTTTAAAGCAGGGAAAATTAAATCAGTTTTACCTCCTTTCTATCAGCATTTTAAATGTGCAACCAGAGGGAAAAGAATTCTAGACCAGCTTTACTTCTCACACAGAGACGCATACAAAGCTCTCCCTTGCCCTCCATTTGACAAATCTGACCATAATTCTATCCTCCTGATTCCTGCTTACAAGCAAAAATTAAAGCAGGAAGCACCAGTGACTCGGTGGTCAGATGAAGCAGATGCTAAACTACAGGACTGTTTTGCAAGCACAGACTGGAATATGTTACAGGATCTTCTGATGGCATTGAGGAGTACACCACATCAGTCACTGGCTTTATCAATAAGTGCATCGAGGAAGTCGTCCCCACAGTGACTGTACATACATACCCCAACCAAAAGCCATGGATTACAGGCAACATTCACACTGCGCTAAAGGGTAGAACTGCAGCTTTCAGGGACTCTAACCTGGAAGCTTATAAGAAATCCCGCTATGCCCTCCGACGAACCATCAAACAGGCAAGCGTCAATACAGGACTAAGATCGAATTGTATTACACCGGCTCTGAAGCTCGTCGGATGTGGCAGGGCCTGCAAACTATTACAGACTACAAAGGGAAGCACAGCCGAGAGCTGCCCAGTGACACAAGCCTACCAGACGAGCTAAATAACGTCTATGCATGCTTCGAGGCCAGAAAAACTTAAACATGCATGAGAGCATCAGCTGTTCCGGATGGCTGTGTGATTACGCTCTCCTCAGCCGATGTGAGTAAGACCATTAAACAGTTCAACATCCACAAGGCTGCAGGGCCAGACTGATTAACAGGACGTGTACTCCGAGCATGCGCTGACCAACTGGCAAGTGTCTTCACTGACATTTTCAACCTCTCCCTGTCTGAGTCTGTAATACCAACATGTTTCAAGCAGACCACCAAAGTCCCTGTGCCCAAGAACATTAAGGTAACCTGCCTAAGTGACTACTGACCCGTATTACTCACATCTGTAGCCATGAAGTGCTTTGAAAGGTTGGTCATGGCTCACATCAACACCATTATCCCAGAAACCCTAGACCCACTCCAATTTGCATACCTCACCAACAGATCTACAGATGATGCGATCTCTATTGCTCTCCACACTGCCCTTTCAAACCTGGACAAAAGGAACACCTATGTGAGAATGCTATTCATTGACTACTGCTCAGCATTCAACACCATAGTGCCCTCAAAGCTCATCACTAAGCTAAGGACCCTGGATCTAAACACCTCTCTCTGCAACTGGATCCTGGACTTCCTGACGGGCCGCCCCCAGATGGTTAGGGTAGGTAACAACACATCTGCCACGCTGATTCTCAACATGGGGGCCCATCAGGGGTGCGTGCTCAGCCCCCTCATGTACTCCCTATTCACTCATGCCTGCACGGCCAGGTACGACTCCAACACAATCATTAAGGTTGCTGATCACCGACAACGATGGGGAGCCTATAGCGAGGAGGTCAGAGACCTGACCATGTGGTGCAAGGACAACAACCTCTCCCTCATCGTGATCAAGACAAACGAGATGATTGTGGACTACAGGAAAAGGAGGACCGAGCACGCCCCCATTCTCATCGACGGGGCTGTAGTGGAACCGGTTGAGAGCTTCAAGTTCCTTGGCGTCCACATCAACAAACGAACATGGTCCAAGCACACCAAGACAGTTTTGAAGAGGGCACGACAAAACCTATTCACCCTCAGGAGACTGAAAAGATTTGGCCTGGGTCCTCAGATCCTCAAATGGTTTTACAGCTGCACCATTGAGGGCATTCTGACGGGTTGCATCACTGCCTGGTATGGCAAATGCTTGGCCTCCAACCGCAAGGCACTACAGAGGGTAGTGCGTACGGCTTAGTATATCACAGAGGGCCAAGTTTCCTGCCATCCAGGACCTCTATACCAAGCGGTGTCAGAGGAAGGCCCTAAAAATTGTCAAAGACTCCAGCCACCCTAGTCATAGACTGTTCTCTCTGTTACCACATGGCAAGTGGTACCAGAGCGCCAAGTCTAGGTCCAAGAGGCTCCTAAATAGCTTCTACCCCCAAGCCATAAGATTACTGAACACCTAAACAAATGGCTATCTAGACTATTTGCACCCGCCCCCTGGAACACTGCTGCTACTCTCTGTTATTATCTATGCATAGTCACTTTAATAACTCTACCTACATGTTCATATTACCTCAATTACCTCGACACCGGTGCCCCCGCACATTGACTATGTACCGGTACTCCATGTATATAGCCCCGCTATTGTTATTTACTTCTGCTCTTTATCATTTGTTATTCTTATCTCTTACTTTTTTGTGGTATTTTCTTAAAACTGCATTGTTGGTTAAAGGTTTGTCAGTAAGCATTTCACTGTTGTATTCGGTGCATGTACAAATACATTTGATTCAATTTTAATTTAATATGAATATGGATAAATAGGCCTAGTGCACGGTCTGACTGGTGGCCGACCTGCCTATATAGTTCCCCTCCCCTCTCACTCTGTCCCGCACTAGCTCACTATGAAAGATGCAAGCGTTTGTGTTCTCGGAAGTACAGCAACTAATCAGTCTCCTCCGTTCCAAAAATACAGAATCTTAGGAGTCGATTCCTAGGGGAGTATGTGTTTTCTTTTTACTAAATGTCTTGGTAAGTCATGGTATTTAACAAACTTTAAAGTACTTTTTTAGGAGAGAGTGCTCTGCGATCAGGCAGCAGGCCGACAGACTGCACTCAGGCAGTTTGAGATTATTTTATTGACGGTTCTGGTCTCCCAGTGATGGAGCGGGATTCCTCTACGGACAATTCAAATTGCAATTCAGTGTCTTCAAAAATACACTACATGGCCAAAGGTATGTGGACACCTGTTCGTCGAACATCTCATTCCAAAATCATGGACGTTAATATGGAGTTGGTCCACATGGCATTGATGTGGTGATTGGTCTGTATGTGTTTTTGCGTGTGCACTTGCGTGAGTGCATGAACGCATGGGCAACAGCAGCTGGTGTATTTGGGTTGCTTTTCTGGAACAATAAACCCAATCTTGGATGAACCCCATCACCCCTCTCTGTCTCTCTTTCTCCCTCTTCTCTCTCACATGCGCGCGCACATACACACACACATACACACACACACACACCGGTCCCAGGACCTGCACTGGACCCCATCACTAGTAGCAGAGCAACTGACTCAGAGATAGGAGTTGATTACCCCCATCTGTGGAACAACAGTCATCCTGTTGAATCATATAGGCCATCAAAGGCAAAGGGCAGGAGTCCTCAACACACATCATATTTATCTGACAGTCCTGCCCCACTGGGCAAAAAAACTGGTTGAATCAACGTTGTTTCCACGTCATTTCAACCCAGAAATCTATGTGATGAAGTTGAATCAATTTGGAAAACTGATTTGATTTGCAAAAAGTCATCAACATAAGGGCATTTTGTCTTTTATTCAGCCAATATATATATTTTTTAGCCCTTTTTCTCCCCAATTTTGTGATATCCAATTGGTCGTTACAGTCTTGTCCCATTGCCGCAACTCGCCTATGGACTAGGTAGAGGCAAAGGTCAAGAGTCATGCATCCTCTGAAACACGCACTGCTTCTTGAAACAATGCTTGCTTAACCCGGAAGCCAGCTCACCAATGTGTCAGAGGAAAGACCGTGCAGCTGGCGATCGAAGTCAGCTTGCAGGCACCCGGTCCACCACAAGGAGTCGCTAGAGAGCGATGGAACAAGGAAATCTCGGTCGGGCCAAACCCTCCCCCAACCCGGACAATGCTGGGCCAATTGTGTACTGCCTCATGGGTCTCCCGGTCACGGCCGGCTGTAACACAGAGCTGATATCCCACAAAGATGTCAGTTTGAGGAACCACTTGTTGCGTATATGGGGTTTTAACATAGTTAACACTGTGTGATTGAACCTGCAGTGTCGTTTCTTTAACTGCAATGTATTGAATTGGGGCCTTGGGCTCTTCTCATGGTGGGTTTTGCCAATGTTCTGATACAAGCTGGAGGGAAACTGCTGGTCAGTGCATTACTGAGATAAATGAGACTAATTTAGTCAGTTTTGAAGTTATAGTTTTCATCTACAGGAGGATGATCATAAGACAGTACTGGTTGAGCTCCTTCTCCTCCCTTTCCCTTCATTTCGGGGAGTATATGAAAAAAAAAGACGGAAAATGCAGTTGTCACAGTGCTCTGACTGTAATCTGAGTGTCCATCACACCTTTCTCCATGCAGTCCCTAGAGAACCTTTTATTTTCCCTCCTCTACAGTGGCAGAGAGCGGAGAAGTTGGACAGCCGAGGTCACCAGAGTTCCCTTTATCTCCTGTCCCACTGTGACAGGCTGAAAGCCCTAAGGCCTTGTATTTCCCACCTCTCAGCTTCCCCTTTCAACCCAGTGGAGCCAGAGGGGAGAGAACAGGAACGATGTAGGTCAACGAATGAACGCAGACATTTGTAGAGCATGAGAAGAGAATGTTCCACCTCTACGCAGACGACACCATTCTGTGTACTTCTGGCCATTCCTTGGACTCGTGCTAACTTGTGCTAATTAACCTCCACACGAGCTTCAATGCCATACAACACTTCTTCTGTGGCCACCAAACTGCTCTTAAACGCTAGTGTAACCAAATGCATGCTTTTCAACCGTTCGCTGCCCGCACCCGCCTGCCCGACTAGCATCACCACCCTGGACAGCTCCGACCTAAAATATGTGGGTGTCTGGCTAGACTGTAAACTCTCCTTCCAGACTCATATCAAACATCTCCAATCCAAAATTAAATCTAGAATCAGCTTTCTATTTTGCAACAAAGCCTCCTTCACTCAGGCTGCCAAACTTACCCTAGTAAAACTGACTATCCGACCGATCCTCGCCTTCGCCGATGTCATCTACAAAATAGCTTCCAACACTCTACTCAGCAAACTGGATGCAGTCTATCACAGTGCCATCCGTTTTGTTACTAAAGCACCTTATACCACCCACCACTGCGACCTGTATGCTCTAGTCGGCTGGCCCTCGCTACAGGTCATCTATAAGTCTATGCTAGGTAAAGCTCCTCCTTATCTCAGTTCACTGGTCACGATAACAACACCCACCCGTAGCACACGTTCCAGCAGGTATATCTCACTGATCACCCCCAAAGCCAACACCTCATTTGGCCGCCTTTCCTTCCAGTTCTCTGCTGCCAGTGACTGGAACGAATTGCAAAAATCGCTGAAGTTGGAGACTTATTTCCCTCACCAACTTTAAACATCAACTCTCTGAGCAGCTAACCAATCGCTGCAGCTGTACATAGTCCATCTGTAAATAGCCCACCCAATCTACCTACCTCATCCCCATACTGTTTTTGTTTTATTCACTTTTCTGCTCACCAGTATCTCTACTTGCACATCATCATCTGCTCATTTATCACTCCAGTGTTAATCTGCTAAATTGTAATTATTCGCTCCTATGGCCTATTTATTGCCTACCTCCTCATGCCTTTTGCACACACTGTATATAGACTTTCTTTTTTCTACTGTGTCATTGACTTGTTTATTGTGTTATTGGCTTGTTTATTTACTCCATGTGTAACTCTGTATTGTTGTCTGTGTCACACTGCTTTGCTTTATCTTGGCCAGGTCGCAGTTGCAAATGAGAACTGGTTCTCAACTAGCCTACCTGGTTAAATAAAGGTGAAATAAATATATAAAAAATGTCTTATCACATTTAGGCCAGATAGAAGGATCAATTAAATATGAATGAGGAGTTTAGATGTAAACAGTGTAGGTAATTTGCCTATAAAGATAAGGAATGGACAAGGGAGTGGTAAGGCATTACCTTTTATGTTCACTGAACAAGTGTTCATGGGTCATTAATATGCAAACATGCTCTGAGCACAATGGAACCATGTGATTTAGGGCCCAGTTTTTTCAAAAGTTAGCTGCTAGGATTTCCCCAATCAGATAGAATTAAATGTTAGAATTTGGTGTGCTGGACATTTTTTATGTTTGTGCTTTTCTAATAACTGTTTTCTGTGCTCATGAAAGTGACTGTTTTGAGAACGAAAGGTGTCTTAGAGAGAAGAAGCCTTGTGAAGTATTGGTCTGGTAAATGTTATGAACCAAAATGGAAATTCATTATGCTAAATCATTCAAATATAACTTGTCTGTGTATAGCCATATATAAGACAACCTGCGGGACTGCCCCAGCAGAGCTCCTGATTGACATGTGTGCTATGTGCATTGAGTTTGGTTGGAACCTCTCCAGCGCACTGATAATTTCCACTTATTTAACTAGGCAAGTCAGTTAAGAACAAATACTTATTTTCAATGAGTGGGTTAAGTGGGTTAACTGCCTTGTTCAGGGGTAGAATTACAGATTTGTACCTTGTCAGCTCGGGTGTTTGAACTTGCAACCTTCAGGTTACTAGTCCAACGCTCTAACAACTAGGCTACCCTGCCGCCCCAATAATAACAGATGATTCATTTAAGATTGCCTTTGCGTGTCCCTGGTGGCAATTTCCATGACATGGTGGTGAATTTCCATGTTTGTTTTTTTCTAAACTGAAAATGAGATTCTGATCGTCCAGATAAGGGTTTGGTAATACAATCTCACCTTTTAATCCGGATTAAATGTTGTTTTTGCATTTTCCAAAACTCGAAAGCTAGTGATTGGGATAGAAGGCATCTGGAGAAAGACACCAGTGATAATGCCTATGGACATCTTGTAATGAAGGAGACAGAGCGAGCAGAAAAGCTGAATTGTCTAGCTGAAGAGCAGATCAAGTTGACCGTGCTCCAACAAAACAAGACAACTGTGTATTCACTAACTTGAAGCACGCTTGAAAGATGCTGGGGTTGTGTGTTCAGATGAGGAAGATTTCTAAACAATATAGACTTAGAATGATTTAAGTTATCCAGTGAGATGGTGAATTTTGTAAAAAATTAAATATTAAACACTTTTTTGAGTGTTATATTAAGAGTTTTGCAAACAAAAATCCTTACAATTTACATGCCAACTCGTTTGTCTTGGCTATCTTCATGTAAATTCAGCAAAAAAAGAAACGTCCCTTTTTCAGGACCGTGTCCTTCACAAATAATTCGTAAAAATCAAAATAACTTTGCAGATCTTCATTGTAAAGGGTTTAAACACTGTTTCCCATGCTTGTTCAATGAACCATAAACAATTAATGAACATGCACCTGTGGAACGGTCGTTAAGACACTAACAGCTTACAGACGGTAGCCAATTAAGGTCACAGTTATGAAAACTTAGGACACTATAAAGAAGCCTTTCTACTGAAAAACACCAAAAGAAAGATGCCCAGGGTCTCTGCTCATCTACGTGAACGTGCCTTAGGCATGCTGCAAGGAGGCATGAGGAATGTGGCCAGGGCAATACATTGCAATGTCCGTACTGTGAGACGCCTAAGTCAGCGCTACAGGGAGACAGGATGGACAGCTCATCTTCCTCGCAGTGGCAGACCACGTGTAACAACACCTGCACAGGATCGGTACATCTGAACATCACACCTGCGGGACAGGTACAGGATGGCAACAACTGCCCGAGTTACACCAGGAACACACAATTCCTCCATCAGTGCTCAGACTGTCCGCAATAGGCTGGAGAGAGGCTGGACTGAGGGCTTGTAGGCCTGTTGTAAGGCAGGTCCTCACCAGACATCACTGGCAACAATGTCGCCTATGGGCACAAATCCACCGTCGCTGGACTAGACAGGACTGGCAAAAAGTGCTCTTCACTTCTGAGTCACGGTTTTGTCTCACCAGGGGTGATGGTCGGATTCGCGTTTATTGTCGAAGTAATGAGCTTTACACTGAGGCCTGTACTCTGGAGCGAGATCGATTTGGAGGTGGAGGGTCCGTCATGGTCTGGGGCGGTGTGTCACAGCATCATCGGACTGAGCTTGTTGTCATTGCAGGCAAGCTCAACGCTGTGCGTTACAGGGAGGACATCCTCCTTCCTCATGTAGCACCCTTCCTGCAGGCTTATCCTGACATGACCCTCCAGCATGACAATTCCACCAACCATACTGCTCGTTCTGTGTGTGATTTCCTTCAAGACAGGAATGTCAGTGTTCTGCCATGGCCAGCGAAGAGCTCAGATCTCAATCCTATTGAGCACGTCTGGGACCTGTTGGATCGGAGGATGAGGGCTGCGGCCATTCCCCCCAGAAATGTCTGGGAACTTGCAGGTGCCTTGGTGGATGAGTGGGGTAACGTCTCCCAGCAAGAACGGGCAAATCTGGTGCAGTCCATGAGGAGGACTTGATGCAGCTGGTGGCCACACCAGAAACTGACTGTTACTTTTGAGTTTGACCTCCCCCTTTGTTATTCCATTTCTGTTAGTCACATGTCTGTGGAACTTCAGTTCAGTTTGTCTCAGTTGTTGAATCTTGTTATGTTCATACAAATATTTACACATGTTAAGTTTGCTGACAATTTTTTGCTGAGTTTAGTTCATCATGCAGCAGTTTTTCAAAAGGTATCTTTTTGGATTTCGACAATTGGATAGGATTAAATGTTAGCATCAGGTTTTTCAAAAGTGTAACATTTGATTCTGATCCTCCGGACTGCGCCATTTTCTTTCTCTCCGTCGCCCATGCACTTTCAACATTTAGATAATAAAGCATTTGACCTTTCCATTTTTTTAACGATGGTGGATTGGTTGATTTCCAGTTAAGTATACGATTTTCAAGATGATTGACAAGGAAAGTATTGTCCATCAGGTACTGTATCTCACTGCACCCCCAGATGCCATGTCTTGAATATGCAGACAGATGGATTAAAAGTTCATTCACATTGTAATACTTCTGATAGCCAACTTTATAATATTCTCAGAAGGCATGGATTATTGAGTCATTGTTAGTATTACACTTAAAGCATGACTTATAGTCTTATATATTAAACTCTATACAGTATTTTATACTGGATATAATAAGGATTATATGTTGTGTTTTGATTTTTCAAATCTCAAAGTTGTGAATAGGATAGTTTTGATGCCAAACTGAGGGATTATTTTGATCCCACTGGAAGGGAGGATTCAGTGTAGACCAAAGACAACTAATGGGAGGTTTAAAAAACTTTCTTACATCTGAAAACCGAAAGATAATTACGTTAAATTGACCTCATTATAGGTATGTGGTCATTTGTTATATTGAGAAGTGTCAAATAAATGCATCTACTTATAAGTGATATGCAGGCTCTATTATGTTTCATCTACTTACTGTTATTCATGTAGTTCACTGATCTCTGTTTCCCTTTGACAGGGTAGAAGTAGTACCACAGCCTGTCCAGTAGATGGCGAGGTGTAGGCCTGTTCAAAGCACTGAGAATCCAGATTCTGTGACCTTGATATTGTGCCATCTGGATCAGTATGATCCTATCCGATTGTTTTCTGAGAAAAAATAAATGAAGATTGATCTGATCGTGGATAGCAAAAGAAAGGATAACATAATCCTGATCATTCTGATCCAATTTAAACGTTTAGAAAAACTAGCTCCAGGCGATGGGATTGTTTGTGTGACACGAGGAGACTCTGGTAGCGTCTGAAATTAGACCCTATTCCCTATATAGTGCACTACTTTTCACCAGGGCACATAGGACTCTGGTCAAAAGTAGTGCACTATATAGGGATTAATTGCTCCCTGCCGCCAAGGAGACATTGTATCACAGGAAACATAAGTAGGACTGTTACATCCCCACAACCCCCTCACATACGATATCACCTATCTTCAGCAGGAACTACAGTGCAAATACCATGGAATTTTGCTGCCATGGTAGTGACCAAAAAACCATGATGGTACGATGGTATTTTATTCATTGTACCCCCATTGGACATTTTGAAAGGGTTCAGTGCAATACAGTTAAGGTTATTGTATGCTATACACATTTGCTTCTTCTTATCCAGATACAGCGGCTGTTTTAGCTAGATTGGCTACTTTGGGTTGCTTCAACTGTCACTTTGATTTCCACACCTTCAGCAACCTTGTAAACCAAAAGTCTGGGTGTGTTATGAGTGTTTATATGCATCTTTTTAAAACTGCATTCAAAAATTAGCTAATCAAACAGCTAATCAAATGTGTCCAGATAGTTTAATTCTGAGTGCTGGATTTCTCAATTCATGTCCTACTGTACATGATTTGCATCTCTACCGGTCAATGCGGGCATACAGTTGTAAGTGAAAGAGAGCTACCTCGCTATCTGTCTCTTTCACTGACATCATTTGAGTTGCCTAGCAACGGGCTACAGAATTTCATACAGGATACCCACGTCCAAAAAAATAAACTGAAGGCTAAGTTCCTTCATCTCCTACTGTGGTTGTGGGTGTTTACTTTCTGAATACATTATAGCCTCACCACTTCATTGGAATAACATCAGGATCAAATTGGAGGAAGTGTTTCTCCCAGAGCATCTTCTTCATCTCTAATTGTTTGTAAAGAGGCAGCTACAGTAGAACTGTGTGATTGTGTGAAATTAATTGGAGTAACTTTTTGCGGGAAGCAATAAGGCTATAAATGCCTTGGTGGTTTAAAAATGCAGTTTGTGCTGATTGCTGGAACACAATGAAATGGATGCTTTAGAAATGTAAAGTCATTGCCAGTTTGGAGTGCTTTGAATATTAGCGATAAAATGATAGTGCACCTGACCCCAGTTAGGGTTGCATAATACCAGTACTGCCAATTGGCTCGGGAGGCGAAGGTCGAGTCATGCGTCCTCCAAAATATGATCCGCCAAACCGTGCTTCTTATCACCAGGCCTCTTAACCCGGAAGCCAACCCACAATGATCCAAGGAAAGCAAACCCCACACCCCGGCCAAACCCTCCCCTAACCCGGACGACGCTGGGCCAATTGTGCACTGCCCTATGGGACTTCCGATCACAGCTGGTTGTGATACAGCCCGGGATCGAACCCAGGTGTGTAGTGATGCAGTGCCTTGGACCGCTGCGCAACTCGAGAGACCCCAGTACTGTACATTTTATCCCATTATCAGATTAATACAGTACATTCTGTTTACTTCACAATTTGTACTTGCAACAGAGGTGGTTCGGAACAATGTGTGTGTGACGAGTAACCTTGCCTGAGAACCGGAAGATTTGCGTTAGCTCCACCGAGCAAATGCCTAGGCTTTATCTAAACTGGCTAATACAGTCTTGTGTACAGGACACTTGGATGTGAACATTCACAGCGCCAATGTAGGACTGATTTCCCCAGCTGGCGGCCCACAGGGGTTTTAAATATTCCCACACATAATAGAGAGACGTGATTGTATACAAATGTAAGAAAGGTTTGAAACTATTATGTGTTAGTCAAATATTATACCGGTTTGGGCTTCTTGCGATCAATTTGAAGTCTACAAATCACTAGTAATTATGTTCCAGCCCCCCGACCATCTGCTGAATCTAGTTGATGATCCCGGATGTAGGAGTTCTACTTCCTGTCGCCTGACTTAAAGTGGCACTCCAGGCTCCTTTTCACCTAATTGTACACCTTATTTATTTAATAAAAGGCACATCTTAATAGGTTGTCCAGGTACAGTGAATTCAGAAAGTATTCAGACCCCCTTCCGAATTTTGTTACGTTTCAGCCTTATTCTAAAATTGATTAAATACATTTATTCTCTCATCAATCTACACACAATAGCCCATAATGACAAAGCAAAAACAAGTTTTCAGATTTTTTTGCACAATTTATTAAAAATAAAAATAATAAAATACTGTATTTACTGTATTCAGACCCTTTGCTATGAGACTCAAAATTCAGCTCAGGTACATCCTGTTACCGTTGATCATCCATGAGATGTTTCAACAACTTGATTGGAGTCCACCAGTGGTAAATTACATTTTAATTGATTGGACATGATTTGGATAGGCACAAACCTGTCTATATAACGTCCTACAGTTGACAGTTCATGACAGAGCAAAAATCAAGCCATGAGGTTGAAGGAATTGTCTTTAGAGCTCCGAGACAGGATTGTGTCGAGGCACAGATCTGGGGACGGGTACCAAAAAATGTCTACAGCATTGAAGGTCCCCAAGAACACAGTGACCTCCATCATTCTTAAATGGAAGAAGTTTGTAACCAGGCCTCCCTAGTGGCGCAGCGGTCTAAGGCACTGCATCGCCGTGCTAGACCCGGGTTCAGTCCCGGGCTGTGTTGCCTTGTCCCATCGCGCTCTAGTGACTCCTTGTGGTGGGCCAGGCTCATGCACGCTGACTTTGGTCGGCAGCTGTACGGTGTTTCCTCCAACACATTGGTGCAGCTGGCTTCCGGGTTAAGCCAGCAGTGTGTCAAGAAGCAGTGCGGCCATGTTTTTGGAGGACGCATGGCTCTCGACCTTCGCCTCTCCCGAGTCCGTACGGGAGTTGCAGCAATGGGACAAGACTGACACCAGTCTCAACGTCAACAGTGAAGGGGCGACTCCGGGATGCTGTCCTTCTAGGCAGAGTTCCTTTGTACAGTGTCTGTGTTCTTTTGCCCATCTTAATATTTTATTTTTATTGGCCAGTCTTTTCTTTGCAACTCTGCCTAGAAGGCCAGCATCCCGTTGCCGTCTCTTCACTGCTGACGTTGAGACTGGTGTTTTGCAGGTACTATTTAATGAAGCTGCCAGTTGAGGACTTGTGAGGCGTCTGTTTCTCCAACTAGACACTCTAATGTACTTGTCCTCTTGCTCACTTGTGCACCGGGACCTCCAACTCCTCTTTCTATTCTGGTTAAAGCCAGTTTGCGCTGTTGTGTGAAGGATGTAGTAGACAGCGTTGTACGAGATCTACAGTTTCTTGGCAATTTCTCGCATGGAATAGCCTTCATTTCTGAAAACAAGAATATGGTGATGAGTTTCAGAAGAAAGGTCTTTGTTTCTAACCATTTTGAGCCTGTAATCGAACTCCAGATACTCAACTTGTCTTAAGAAGGCCAATTATATTGATTCTTTAATCAGAACAACAGTTTTCAGCTGTGGTAAGATAATTGCAAAAGGGTTTTCTAATGATCGATTAGCCTTTTAAAATTATAAACTTTAGCTAACACAACGTTCCATTGGAACACAGGAGTGCTGATAATGTGCCTCTGTACGCCTATAGAGATATTCCATTAAAAAAATCTGCCGTTTCCAGCTACAATAGTAATTTACAACATTAACAATGTCTACAATTTATATCTGATCAATTTAATGGACGAAAAATGTGCTTTTCTAAGTGACCCCTAACTTAGAAAAAGGAGATTTCTAAGTGACCCCTAACTTTTGAATGGTAGTGTGTGTGTATATACAGCTGAAGTCGGAAGTTTACATACCACTTAGCCAAATACATTTAAACTCAGTTTTTCACAATTCCTGACATTTAATCCAAATAAAAGTTCCCTGTCGTAGGTCAGTTAGGATCACCACTTTATTTTAAGAATGTGAAATGTCAGAATAATAGTAGAAAGAATGATTTATTTCAGCTTTTATTTCTTTCATCACATGGGTCAGAAGTGTACATATATTCAATTCGTATTTGGTAGCATTGCCTTTAAATTGTTTAACTTGGGTCAAACATTTCGGGTAGCCTTCCACAAGCTTCCCACAATAAGTGTGAGGAATTTTGGCGCATTCCTCCTGACAGAGCTGGTGTAACTGAGTCAGGTTTGTAGGCCTTCTTGCTCGCACACACTTTTTTGTTCTGCCCACATATTTTCTATAGGATTGAGGTCAGGGCTTTGTGATGGCCACTCCAATACCTTGACTTTATTGTCCTTAAGCCATTTTGCGACTTTGAAATTATGCTTGGGGTCATTGTCCATTTGGAAAACCCATTTGCGACCAAGCTTTACCTTCCTGACTGATTTCTTGAGATGTTGCTTCAATATATCCACATCATTTTCTTTTTCTTTCCTCGTGATGCCATCTATTTTGTGAAGTGCACCAGTCCCTCCTGCAGCAAAGCACCCCCACAACATGATGTTGCCACCCCCGTGCTTCACGGTTAGGATGGTGTTCTTCCGCTTGCAAGCCTTCCCCTTTTTCCTCCAAACATAATGATGGTCATTATGGCCAAACAGTTCTATTTTTGTTTCATCAGACCAGAGGACATTTCTCCAAAAAGTATGATCTTTGTCCCAAATGTGCAGTTGCAAACCGTAGTCTGGCTTTTTTATGGCGGTTTTGGAGCAGTGGCTTCTTCCTTGCTGAGTGGCCTTTCAGGTCATGTCGATATAGGACTCGTTTTACTGTGGATATAAATTATTTTGTACCTGTTTCCTCCAGCATCTTCACAAGGTCCTTTGCTGTTGTTCTCGGATTGATTTGCACTTTTCGCACCCAAATACATTTATCTCTAGGAGACAGAACGCGGCTCCTTCCTGAGCGGTATGACGGCTGCGTGGTCCCATGGTGTTTATACTTGCGTATTATTGTTTGTGCAGATGAACGTGGTACCTTCAGATGTTTGGAAATTGCTCCCAACGATGAACCAGACTTGGGGAGGTCTAAATTTTTTTCTGAGGTCTTGGCTGATTTCTTTAGATTTTTCCATGATATCAAGCAGAGACACTGAGTTTGAAGGTAGACCTTGAAATACATCCACAGGTACACCTCCAATTGACTCAAAGTATGTCAATTAGCCTATCAGAAGCTTTTTAAGCCATTACATAACTTTCTGGAATCTTCAAAGCTGTTTAAAGGCCCAGTCAACTTAGAGTATGTAAACTCCTGACCCGCTAGAATTGTGAATTATAAGTGAAATAATCTGTCTGTAAACAATTGTTAGAAAAAATACTTTTGTCATGCACAAAATAGATGTCCTAACCAACTTGGCAAAATTATAATTTGTTAATAAGAAATTTGTGGATTTGTTGAAAAACGAGTTTTAATGACTCCAACCTAGGTGTATGTAAACTTCCGACTTCAACTGTGTATATATATATTTTTTTTCTCTAAACTTAACATTTGCATAGTTGGAAAAAGCCTGTGTAAGGTTTTTATGCCATCTGAGGTGTAACGTTACAGTATGCGAGTGGATATCCCTGTGCCTGCCTGTGGGTGAATGGGTGTGTAAGAAACGTCAGGATCCAATGGACGAGAAGAGAGGTCTATCTAATTAAAAGTGTTTCTTATTATTTATTCACACGGTGTCCGGAGTTCCCTAGTAATACAAATACATCCCTTCCCCTGCAGTGAAATCAATATGTGTAGCGCAGATATAGCCTCCGATAGGGAAGCCCTGTTTATACAGACAGCCCGAAACACTTTCACCGCTCAATAATGTATATAATGTTACACGTTGTTTGTTTATATTTTCAATGAAGATGCTTTTGAACCTCTTACTACATTGGTAATTTCATTAGGAGAGCATGAGAATACAGACACGAATAGGCGAGGGAATCTGAGACTGTAGTGTGGCAAGATAAGGTGTCGAACAGTGTAATGTTTATTGTCAATGGGGAATGCATTATTGTTGGCATGCCAAGTATGGAAGGCAAAACGTGCCATGATGTGGTTGGCTAGCCTACCCTATACCTCATGCTCTTACTAAGTGCTGCAGCGTAAGAACACGGGAGGTTTTGAGCAACGTGTATGTTTGCTAACATGAGGAGAGGGGATAATGTGTGGCCTCATTCTTAAAAGAGTGTACATTAAATGTTTCTAAAGGATGTGGATGTTTCGTAACGGTGAAATTACTGTTTCAATTTGCAGAGGGGCCATCTATCACAACCAATCAAAGGCTTATGTTTACAAATGTGACAAACACTTTGTTTTCTTACGCACTGGACATGGGGGTTGAGTGTTTCTCGTGTGCATTATCTCATGGTTGGGACTGGGCATAGGGGTTGAGTGTTTCTCGTGTGCATTATCTCATGGTTGGGACTGGGCATAGGGGTTGAGTGATTTTCGTGCGCATTATCTCGTGGGTGAAAATGGACATGGAGGTTTGAGTGTTTCTCGTGGGTATTATGTATTATGGGTGGGTTGTTGAATGTTAGTGTCTTCCCACGTATTGTCTTTTTGTAGAGCGTGTACTAAATTAATTAGATAATGTACTGTATAGTCAACCATATTCTATGAAAAACAAGAAATACATTGGCATGTAACTCGTTGTAATGCAGTAAGTGTCACTAGAGATCTCTCCAGTACAGCAATAGACTATTTCATTGGCTCGGTCCTTGGAGTGGAAGGGATAGTGTTAGAGAATGAAGTTTTAATTTGCTGTCAGAAGCGGGTGGTGTTGCTGTAGTAACAGGAGAGAGGTGTTTAGGGGCTATTCTATTCCATTACTGGGCTCCTGTCTGTCAATGACCAGAGGCAGGTTAGTTAGCATCAGGAATGCTACTGAATGCTTTTTCTACACCAATGATCCTGCTGCTTTAAGTCAGTGAGCTACAGTACCTGACTCTCATCGTATTTATCTCTCATGTAACTGCAATTAATACACACTGCTGACTTTATGCTCTGTCAGAGACCGCCAATGCAAACTTATCCCCGGCCTTCCTCCAAGATGGCACTGGAGATCGATAAATAGTGTCTTCAATTGACAGTGTACTCACAGGGCGGACAGGGAGTTAACCTTCCTGTGTGTGGACTTTAAACTTCCTACACACCAGTTGTTTAGTATTAAATGAGGGGCTGCCAACAATGACTTAAATAAAAGTATTTTGGGGTCAGCATGATAATGAAAATACTTTGGTTTACATTTTTTTTTTCAATCACATGACAGATGTTTATTATGCCTGAGCTTGTATTTGATTACATAAAATATATTGCTGCTGAACATAGAGCAGAGGGAGCAATGGTTGTCTTTATGGCTTTCAAACTGTTTTCTTCTCCAGTGAATGGGTCGTTGTGTGTATGTGTGTGTGTGTGTGTGTGTGTGTGTGTGTGTGTAAGTAAGTGCCTGCTTTTGTGAATGTTTATGTTTCTGTGTGTGTGACTGTGTGTCTATGCACATGTGCGTATGTGAGTGTTCTGAAGTTCACTCAGTACAATCTCTAATGAATCACTAGCCCACTGTGACTGGAGCAGTAGATGGACGTTCTGCTCCACTAGGTCCCTGATGGACAGTCTGAGTGGTCTCCGTCTATATCAACAGTAACGTGACTGATTTAACCAGGTAGGCTAGTTGAGAACAAGTTCTCATTTACAACTGCGACCTGGCCTAGATAAAGCAAAGCAGTGCGACACAAACAACACAGAGTTACACATGGAATAAACAAAAGTACAGTCAATAACACAATAGAAAAGTCTATATACTGTGTGTGCAATTGAAGTACGATTAGGCAATAAATAGGCCATAGTGGCGAAATAATTACAATTTAGCAATTAAACACAGGAGTGATAGATGTGCAGAAGATGAATGTGCAAGTAGAGATACTGGGGTGCAAAGGAGCAAAAAAACAGTATTGGGATGTGGTAGTTGGGTGGGCTATTTAAAGGTGGTCTATGTACAGGTGCAATGATCTGTAAGATGCTCTGATAGCTGATGCTTAAAGTTAGGAGATATGAGTCTCCAGCTTAAATTATTTTTGCAATTCTTTCCAGTCATTGGCAGCAGAGAACTGGAAGGAAAGGCGGCCCAAGGAGGAGTTTGCTTTGGGGGTGACCAGTGAAATATATCTGCTGGAGCGCGTGCTATGGGTGAGTGCTGCTATGGTGACCAGTGAGCTGAGATAAGGCGGGGTTTTACCTAGCAAAGACTTATAGATGACCTGGAGCCAGTGGGTTTGGCGACGAATATGAAGCGAGGGCCAGCCAACGACAGCATACAGGTCGCAGTGGTGGGTAGTATATAGTGCTTTGGTGACAAAACGGATGGCACTGTGATAGACTGCATCCATTTTGTTGAGTAAAGTGTTGGAGGCCTTTTTGTAAATGATATCGCCGAAATTAAGGATCGGTAGGATAGTCCGTTTTACGAGGGAATGTTTGGCAGCATGAGTGAAGGACGCTTTGTTGTGAAATAGGAGGCTGATTCTGGATTTAATTTTGGATTGGAGATGCTTAATGTGAGTCTGTGTCATGCCCTGGTCTTAGTATTTTGTGTTTTCTTTATTATTTTGGTTAGGGCAGGGTGTGACATGGGTTTATTATGTGGTGTGTTTTGTCTTGGGGTTTGTGTAGGTATTGGGATTGTGGTATAGTGGGGTTATCTAGAAAAGTCTATGGCTGTCTGGAGTGGCAGGTGTTTATCGTTGTCTCTGATTGGGAACCATATTTAGGCAGCCATATTCTTTGAGTGTTTCGTGGGTGATTGTTCCTGTCTCTTCGCTAGTTTGCACCAGTATAGGCTGTTTAGGTTTTCACGTTACGTTTATTGTTTGTATTGTTCGTGTTTATCTTTTTATTAAACATGAATCGAAAAAACCACGCTGCATTTTGGTCCTCCTCTCCTTCACCGCAAGAAAACCGTAACAGAATCACCCACCAGATTTCTGGACATGGGAGGAGATATTGGATGGTAAAGGACCCTGGGCTCAGCCTGGAGAATATCGCCGCCCCAAAGAAGAACTGGAGGCGGCGAAAGCGGAGAGGCGCTGGTATGAGGAGGCAGCACGGCGACGCGGATGGAAGCCCGAGAGTCAGCCCCAAAAATGTCTTGGGGGGGGGGGGGGGGGGGGGGGGGGGGGGCTCACAGGGAGTATGGCGACGCCAGGTAGGAGACCTGCGCCAACTTCCTGTGCTTACCGGGGGGCTAGAGAGACCGGGCAGGCACCGTGTTATACTGTGGTGCGCACGGTGTCTCCAGTGCGGGTGCATACCCCGGTGCGGTACATACCAGCTCCGCGTATCGGCCGGGCTAGAGTAAGCATCGAGCCAAGTGTCATGAAGCCGGCTCTACGCATCTGGTCTCCAGTGCGTCTCCTTGGGCCGGCTTACATGGCACCAGCCTTGCGCTCGGTGTCCCCGGTTCGCCTGCATAGCCCAGTGCGGGCTATTCCACCTCGCCGCACTGGCAGGGCGACCGGGAGCATTCAACCAGGTAAGGTTGGGCAGGCTCGGTGCTCAAGAGCTCCAGTGCGCCTGCACGGTCCGGTCTATCCAGTACCACCTCCACGCACCAGTCCTCCGCTGGCAGCTCCCCGCACCAGGCTTCCTGTGCGTGTCCTCGGCCCAGTACCACCAGTGCCAGCACCATGCATCAGGCCTACAGTGCGCCTCGCCTGTCCAGCGCTGCCAGAGCCTTCCTCCTCTACAGCGCTGCCGGAGTCTCCCGCCTGTTCTGCGCTGCCGGAGTCTCCCACCTGTTTAGCGCTGCCAGAGCCTTCCTCCTCTACTGCGCTGCCGGAATCTCCCGCCTGTTCAGTGCTGCCAGAGCTGCCAGTCTGCAAGGAGCAGCCAGAGCTGCCAGTCTGCAAGGAGCAGCCAGAGCTGCCAGTCTGCAAGGAGCAGCCAGAGCTGCCAGTCTGCAAGGAGCAGCCAGTCTGCAAGGAGCTACCAGTCTGCAAGGAGCTGCCAGTCTGCAAGGAGCTGCCAGTCTGCAAGGAGCTGCCAGAGCTGCCAGTCTGCAAGGAGCCACCAGAGCTGCCAGTCTGCAAGGAGCCGCCAGAGCTGCCAGTCTGCAAGGAGCCACCAGAGCTGCCAGTCTGCAAGAATCCGCCAGAGCTGCCAGTCTGCAAGAAGCCGCCAGAGCCGACAGTCATCATGGGGCCAAAGTGTCCAAAGAAGTACCAGAAGTATACAGAATGGTGTCGTCTGCGTAGAGGTGGATCAAAAAATCACCAGTAACAAGAGCGACATCATTGATGTATACAGAGAAGAGAGTCAGCCCGAGAATTGAACCCTGTGGCACTCCCATAGAAACTGCCAGAGGTCCAGACAACACGCCCACCGATTTGACCCACTGAACTATGTCTGAGAAGTAGTTGGTGAACCAGGTGAGGCAGTCATTTGAGAAACCAAGGCTGTTGAGTCTGCCGATAAGAATGTGGTGATTGAAAGAATTGAAAGCCTTGGTCAGGTCGATGAATATGGCTGCACAGTATTGTCTTTTATCGATGGTGGTTAGGTTATCGTTTAGGACCTTGAGCGTGGCTGAGGTGCACCCATGACCAGCTCGGAAACCAGATTGTATAGCAGAGAAGGTACGGTGGGATTTCAAATGGTCGGTGATCTGTTTGTTAATTTGGATTTCGAAGAACTTGGAAAGGCAGGGTAGGATAGATATAGGTCTGTAACAGTTTAGGTCTAGAGTGTCTCCCCCCACTATGTAGGCAAACATAGCTGCAGCTCATTCTGTTTGCTCGAAAATGGATGAATGGTAAAAAAAAAAGTAAGGCCCACAACCATAGCGATGCATACCAGCAGTGCTGCACCTGTCGACGACACAAGTTGTTCTGCTTCCACAAGCACATCCAATGCTAGCATCAGTATTTCTACATTTGTTGTTAGCCTAGCTAGCATGGACACTGACAGTTGTGAATCTGATGCAGCCGAAGAGCTACTGCCCCCTTACCTGGGAAAGCACTGAACTACAGACAGAGACGTTGGACCATCGAAGAGGTGCAAATATCATGAGAACTACATTGATTTGGGGTTCACTTATATTGGGAGTAGTGTCTTTCCTCAGCCACAGTGTGTTATCTGTGCAAAGTACTATCTCACAACTCAATGAAACCTTCACTCTTGCGCAGACATTTAGAAACAAAACATGCCAATTTGAAAAATAAGCAACAGGAGTTTTTTGAGCGAGAATTAAGATGAATTTCGAGTAGTAAGATGTGTAAAAGCAACAGATACCATTAATTAATAAGAAGGGGCTAGAAGAGTCTTATATGGTGAGCTACCGAGTGGCTAGGACAGGCAAGCCCCATATTATTGTAGAGGACTAAATACTTCCTGATACCGCTGATATGGCTTGGACAATGCTGGGGGGAAAGGACAAAAACACTATACAGACAATCCTTCATTAAACAACACTGTTTCACGACACATCAGATGGCAGGAGATGTTGTGAAACAATTACAGCTTTGCATACAAGCCAGTGAATTATATGCGTTACAGCTGGATGAGTCAACAGACGTGGTGGGCCTGGCACAGCGCCTGGTATATGTCCGTTACGTTTATGAGGGGTCAATTAAGGAAGACATCCTCTTCTGCAAACCACTGGAAACCAGGTCAACAATAGAGGATATTTTTTAAGTACTGGACAGCTTTGTGACATCAAATGGACTCTGGTGGTCAATATGTGTTGATATCTGTACTGATGGCGCAAAAATCAAATCAAATCAAAATCAAATTTTATTTGTCACATACACATGGTTAGCAGATGTTAATGCGAGTGTAGCGAAATGCTTGTGCTTCAGTTCCGACAATGCAGTAATAACCAACAAGTAATCTAGCTAACAATTCCAAAACTACTACCTTATAGACACAAGTGTAAGGGGATAAAGAATATGTACATAAAGATATATGAATGAGTGATGGTACAGAGCGGCATAGGCAAGATACAGTAGATGGTATTGAGTGCAGTATATACATATGAGATGAGTATGTAAACAAAGTGGCATAGTTAAAGTGGCTAGTGATACATGTATTACATAAAGATGCAGTAGATGATATAGAGTACAGTATATACGTATACATATGAGATGAATAATGTAGGGTATGTAAACATTGTATTAGGTAGCATTGTTTAAAGTGGCTAGTGATATATTTTACATAATTTCCCATCAATTCCCATTTTTAACAAGAGTCCTCCAAAAGCCATGATAGTGGAGTGGTATCTTCTTGTGCAAGCAGTTGCTCCCGACGCCACTTGGGTACACTGCAGCATCCACCGAGGCTCCTGCTGCCAAAGGAATATCTGACAGCTTGAAAGACATTTGGGACACTACAGTGAAAATGGTTAACTTTGTCTAGGAATAGGCATCCCGCTAGCGGGACAACATCCGGTGAAATTGGAGGGTGCGCAATTCAAATAAATAATCGTAATGTTAAACATTCATGAACATACAGAATCTTATACCATTTAAATGCTTATATTCTTGTTAATCTAACTGCGTTGTCCGATTTACAATAGGCTTTACGGTGAAAGCATACCATGCGATTGTCTGAGGACGGCACCCCACATCAACATATTTTTCAACCAGCACAGGCTTCATAAAATCACAAATAGCAATTAAATAAATCACTTACTTTTGAAGATCTTCCTCTGTTTGCAATCCCAAGAGTCCCACCTATAACATGAATGGTCGTTTTGTTAGATAAAGTCATTCTTTATATCCAAAAAAGTCTGTTTTAATTGGCACCATCGATTTCAGTAATCCACTCGTTCAGACAAAGGAGTCCAAAAAGCTACCGCTAAACTTCGTCCAAACAAGTCAAACAATGTTTCTATTTAATCCTCAGGTACTCTAAAATGTAAATAAACTATAATATTTCATACATAAAGTAGTATGTTCAATAGGAAAGGATAATAAGTAAGCGCGACCTCTCCTTCGCGCGCCGAAAGACTGATATTGTTCCGGTGCCCTTCCCACCAAAACTCCAAATTCTTGCTTGTTTTTCAAAAAACAAGTCTGAAACCTTGAATAAAGACTGTTGACATCTAGTGGACACCATAGGAATTGCAATCTGGGAGATGGATTTACATAGGAACAAAAGGTTTTTGTAATAATAGCCTAGGACCTCAAAGAAAAACATTTCCGGTTGGATTTTCTTCAGATTTTTGCCTGCCATATCAATTCTGTTATAGTCTCAGACATTGCTTAACAGTTTTAGAAACTTCAAAGTGTTTTCTATCCAATGCTATCAATTATATGCATATCCTGGCTTCTGGGCCTGAGTAACAGGCAGTTTACTTTGGGCATGTCAGTCAGGCGGAAATTCAGGAAACTAGACCCTATCCTTAAGAAGTTTTAAAGCAAGGCCTCTGAACTCATGTATTTTTGACACTGCAGTGATATGGGCAGCGACATGTAACGCTTTTACAACATGCAGACATGCGCTGGTTATCAAGGTGGCAAAGTGTTGACACCATTTTTTTAGTTGAGAGACGAGCTTAAAGTTTTCTTTAATGTCTGACCGTTTGCATAATGATGAGTTTCTCACACGACTGGCTTATCTGGGTGATGTTTGCTCTCGCCTGAATGATCTGAATCTAGTATTACAGGGATTCTCCGAAACTATGTTCAATGTGCGGGACAAAATTGAGGCTATGATTAACTTCTTGGTGACAGGGGAGCAATATTGAGTAGCTTGGATGAATAAGGTGCCCAGAGTAAACTGCCTGCTACTCTCTCCCAGATGCTATATATATGCATATTATTAGTAGTATTGGATAGAAAACACTCTGAAGTTTCTAAAACTGTTTGAATGATGTCTGTGAGTATAACAGAACTCATATGGCAGGCGAAAACCTGAGAAAAATCCAACCAGGAAGTGGGAAATCTGAGGTTTGTAGTTTTTCAACTCTTTGCCATTCCAATATACAGTGTAAATGGGGTTATATTGCACTTCCTAAGGCTTGCACTAGATGTCAACAGTCTTTAGAACTTTAAAAATGATAAAAACATCCTAAAGATTGATTCTATACTTAGATGACAAGTTTCTACGACCTGTAATATAACTTTTTAAACTTTTCGTCCGACGTTCGGCTGGACCTGAACGTGCATTTGGATTTGTTTACCAAACACCCTAACAAAAGAAGCTATTTGGACATAAATTATGAACTTTATCGAACAAATCAAACATTTATTGTGGAACTGGGATTCCTGGGAGTGCATTCTGATGAAGATCATCAAAGATAAGTTAATATTTATAATGCTATTTCGGACTAATGTTGACTACACATTATGGCAGATATCTTTTTGGCTGCTTTGTTGTCTGAACTATGTACTCAGATTATTGCACGGTTTGCTTTTTCCGTAATTGAAAAAAAAAATCTGACACAGCGGTTGCATTAAGGAGAGGTATATCTCTAATTCCACGTATAACACTTGTATTTTCATCAACATTTATGATGAGTATTTCTGTAAATTGATGTGGCTCTCTGCACAATCACCGCATGTTTCAGAACTACTGAACGTAACGCGCCAATGTAATTTAAAAAAATATATAAATATGCACTTTAGCGAACAAAACATACATGTATTGTGTAACATGAAGTCCTATGAGTGTCATCTGAGGAATCAAAGGTTAGTGATTAATTTTATCTCTATTTGTGCTTCTTGTGACTCCTCTCTTTGGCTGGAAAAATGGCTGGGTTTTTCTGTGACTTGGTGGTGACCTAACATAATCGTTTGTGGTGCTTTCGCTGTAAAGCCTTTTTGAAATCAGACACTGTGGCTGGATTAACGAGAATCTTATCTTTAAAATTGTGTAAAATACCTGTGTGCTTGAGGAATTCTAAGATTTTTGTTGTTTTGAATTTGACGCCCTGCACTTTCACTGGCTGTTGGCGAGGTGGGACGCTACCGTATATATCCCAGAGAGGTTAAGAAGTTGGAGCTCTTCTCTGTCTGCATTAACAAGGACAACACACAGGTCTTTCCATCATCGTATGATTTTTTTTGTGCAAATTAATTCAAGCTTACAGACAATGTCAAAGGTGATATAGCGAAGCACTTGAGTGAGTTTGCACAAATACACAGGTACTTTCCCGAAACAGATGACATAAACAACTGGATTCGTTATCCCTTTCATGCCCTGCCTCCAGTCCACTTACCAATGTCTAAACAAGAGAGCCTCATCGAAATTGCAACAAGCGGTTCGGTGAAAATTTAATTGTATCAGAAGCTACTGCCAGATTTATGGATAGGGCTGTGCTCAGAGTTTCTTGCCTTGGCAAATCGCGTTGTTAAGACACTGATGCCCTTTGCAACCACGTACCTATATGAGAGTGGATTCTTGGCCCTCACTTGCGTGAAAACTAAATACAGGCACAGACTGTGTGTGGAAAATGATTTAAGATGGAGACTCTCTCCAATACATCCCAACATTAAAGAGTTTAGATTTGTTTAATTTATTAATTTGACTATTTTAAAAAACAAGCACACACAATACTTAAAAAAGCCATACATGCACACTTTGTGAGTATGGGTGAATCGGCTCTGAAGAGCCACGTCAGGTAGAAGAAAAAACCAGCAGGCTCTGGACCTCGTATGGTAAGAGTTGAGGACACTTGGTCTAGAATGTCATTGTATGCTGTAGCATTAAGATTTCCCTTCACTGGAACTAAGGGGCCTAGTTCGAACCATGAAAAACAGACCTATGACCATGACCTAACAAACCTAACAGACTATTATTCCTCCTCCACTAAACTTTACAATTGGCAATATGCATTGGCGCAGGTAGCGGTCTCCTGGCATCCACCAAACCCAGATTTGTCCATCAGACTGCCAGATGCTGAAACGTGATTCATCAGTCCAGAGAATGCGTTTCCACTGCTCCAGAGTTCAATGGCGGCAAGCTTTACACCACTCCAGCCAATGTTTAGCATTGCGCATGGTGATTTTAGGCTTGTGTGCGGTTGCTCGGCCATGGATACCCATTTCATGAAGCTCCCTACAAACAGTTAAGGTGCTGACGTTGCTTCCAGAAGCAGTTTGGAACTCGGGAGTGAGTGTTGCAACCGAGGACAGATGATTTTTACAGGCAATCTGTGAGCTTGTGTGGAAATTAGTTACTTCCGGTTTGTTCAGCCATTCCAATGGGGAAAGAATAGGATTTTAGGATAAATGCTGAAAATAAGGTCCGAGGTTAACACAGGCTTAGGAGATCTGATACGTTTTGTTCTATGAGATAATATCAGTCCATTAACATGAATTGTGAAGTCTGTGCTTTATTACGTAAATGCTTCAAAATTCACAAAAAGTTAATTTGTAACACAAAATGTAACCATCCTATTTCAGTCAAACTTAAAGGGCCATTGCAGTCAAAAATGTGATTGCAAAGGACTGGCGGCCATCAAGGGCGGCCATCAAGGGCGCTAACACTGAGGAGAAGTGCAAGCACATCAAGAGCCTGATCGAGAAGATCCCCACGGGCAAGACGGAGTTGTTCTCTTACCCGCTGGACTGGTCTGCCGTGGACTCGGTAAAGATCAAAGAGATTGGGATGAGGGATAGGATGTAGCGATACCCCGGTTTCCAGGCTTGCTGCTCTCTTGCCAACTGATTCCATAAGGTGTTGGCAAGAGAGCCGAAATAGACAGCAAACCAGGCTAGAGTGGTGGGGCGACCAGGCTAGAGTGGTGGGGCAACCAGAGAGGAAAAATGGCACTGGTTGGTTTGATAAGTCCAAGGGAATTGCTGATATTTCCTTTTTTCTACTTTGACAAACCATGAACATTTTGTGAGAGACAAAGCTGCATCTTGCGCAGGCGCCAGCTCAGACTTTTTCTCTGCAACAACCTCCAAAGCTTTTTTTTGCCAATCGCCATATTCACAGGACGCCCGCGATATTCCGCTTTATCAAGCCGTTCTGGTGGCTTTTCACCTGTCTTTTTCTCCACACAGACCACCCGCCCACCCGACCCTAAAGCTGCGAGTCGGAAGCAAGACGCTTTTTCGTAGCCTTTAAGTAGTAGATTCCCCAAAACACAGTCATTAAGCTGGAACTGTATAGTAATGCGAATAGGAAATGTGTGTTTACCAGTAGGCATGTCCCAAAACTCTGCTCATCACTACTTAAATGTAAAGTCCCCATATTTGGGGACCCTATTTTTTTGTTTGAATTCAATTCAGTCTGGTATGAGAACGGTGGCCCCTATCTACAAAAGCAGGGTGTCTGTGGAAATCTGAGTATCTTGGCCATTGATCGGTGCCTTCAAATCTTTGGAATGACTTACTTCCATATATGGGCATACACATTTATAAGGGCAGGCCGAGCCGATTACCTAATTTCGAGATGGCTGCTACCTACATTCCGGTTAGCGTTGTAAAGCATAAACAAAATAAAATGGAATAAGTTGATACACACTGAAATCCGGGACGCCACAGATCATGAAGATATCTTATTTGTCATTGATCATCAGCCCCGAGAGTCAAAATGTTTATTTTACACAATGTTTCCACCAAACAGCAAACATCTTATAAGGTAAGATTCAATTTGGTCTATGTTTGAGCTATAGTTACATGTGGAGTGTCAAATTAATCCTTCGTTTGGTAGGAGCAAATCTAGCCTTTTGACTTAATGACAACATCGAATGTCCACCGAGTGACTATCTTTGTGCATCAAAAATATGATGTTGCCTGCTTACGTGCTGTAGACATCCATATCCCCTGTATGTCCCCTGACACCACCACAATGTTTGAGAGAGGTGGTATTATAGAAATGTTGTTTTTATATTGAACAATAACTTTTGTGCACATCCAGTGTGCAAAACCAGTGCAATTGCCACAATCGGACACTTTGGAGAGGTTGAAAAGACACCTGAATGTACCCTGGATACCCCATAATACCACCACAATGTGGGAGTGAGGTTGATATGGTAAAGTGAAGTGGATATTGTTTTTTCATACTGAACAAATAACATTTAGGGATTGCAAATACGTTATAGCACTGGAATTATCTAATTTTACAGACATATGCCACAGGTTTATGGACACTTGGAAACGTCTTGTGACCACAACTGACATCCCCTACTAAAACATCTACCCATTTCTAGTTGTTAGGTCTATCAACCCAATATTTTTTTTAAATATTGTTTGCATGTTGTGGAAACCATCTGATGTATTTCCAGCTCTAGTCATCATTAATTCACTTATATCTTATCAATGAAAGACTTTCAACATTTAATAAAATCAAAACGGTTATTTTGTGTGTGCTTGATCTTGTGTATTCTGAACTATGTAACTTCTATCTAAATATCTTCTGATCATTCCCTCATAATCTCCCAGATGTCTTATTTACAAATATACCACGTTTTTGCATGTCAAAATCATGTAATTACTCATGAATAGCAGTTACTTTTGGGTATGGCTATTTAGTTGGAAATCTACATTTTGCCATTACATTATCATCAGTACTGACTTACCACACATGTATGTTGTAAATAAGTAGTGAAACAATGTATTATTGAGTATAACTCGTAAGGTAAGAATGAATACTAGTCAAATGCAAGGACTTACAAGTACTTTTTCAAGACCTAAAATGTATTTGCAAGGACTATCAATTTGTAACAGTTCATATTATGCCATTGTTTCTAGTCGCCACCAGATGGAAGTATATCGCCACAACATCATAAAAAAAATACGAACTTATGTACCTGTCTGTACGAACCCTGATTAAAATTATGTAATTTTAGTTTCTGTAAATCATTGTCATGTAGTTAATCAGAAAAGTCTGAATTAAAACTAAAAAAGTAAAAATTCAACTTTGTTTAAAATTTATTTTACCTTTATTTAAGGTCAGGACAAATTCTTATTTTCAATAACGGCCTAGGAACGAACAGTGGGTTAACTGCCTTGTTCAGGGGCAGAACCACAGAATTTTACCTTGTCAGCTCTGGGATTTGATCTTGCAACCTTTTGGTTACTAGTCCAATGCTCTAACCACTTGGCTACCTGCTGACCCAACTAATTTGAGAGCACCAGCCTCTTCTATATGGACACATTGATACATTGTGATCCATTGGCGGCTAAATCAATAGACAATATACTGATGAAAATTCAGGTTCTTTCAATTGCATTCATCTTTCTACTCTGCCTGTCTTGACTTCAGCTATTGCTAGTGAAGTGCAACATAGTATCAAATCAATCAACTGGGTCCGAACCGAAGCTATCGCTAGCGAACTTGCAACATTGTATCAACTAGCCTATTCTGGGCCCTCAGAATTTCCCGCGCCAGTGAGCTCGGGACAGACACAAGAGACAAGTTTTACCCTGTCTGTTTTATGACGCTTCCACTAAATATATACATAGACGGGTGGGTTGTTTAGCAACTCTGGGGCAAAACAGTCAGGGTTGGCTTAGATTGTTAACATGTAAACTGTATTTTGTCTCCAATGTTTATTCAAAACATAAACAAAGTTGCACAACGAGCACTTGTCTCTCAAATGCATCGTTACAGTTGTTGGTTAGCTAGGTAGCATATTTTTGCCATATTAGCATAGATGTGACAGTCAAAACACCTCAAAACAAGACATGGTATCAAGAATAAGATCAAACGAGCTGAAACAAGCCACTTACAATTCACCACATGGCAGTTTCCTGTCATTGTTGCTAGATTTCTGGCCATCCAGAACCATAACAACACCTGGCCTTCTGCCCCTTTGAAGCGTGTGCATTGTTTTTGTGATGTTGTCAGCTAACCCATCTATGGGACCATTAGATCATGATATTTTGCTATTTCACACAGAAGCTTGGTTATTATTGAGGCCGGGAGAGTGTTGGAAAGATTTGAGGAAATATTAGCATTCACAATGTATGTTCAAAAAACAGACTTGGTGTCACGTTCTGACCTTTATTTCCTTTGTTTTGTCATTATTTAGTATGGTCAGGGCGTGAGTTGGGGTGGGCAGTCTATGTTTGTTTTTCTATGATTTGGGGATTTCTATGTTTCGTCCTAGTGTGGTTCTCAATCAGAGGCAGGTGTCATTAGTTGTCTCTGATTGAGAATCATACTTAGGTAGCCTGGGTTTCACTGTGTGTTTGTGGGTGTTTGTTTCCGTGTCTCTGTTTTTCACCACACGGTACTGTTTTGGGTTTTTGTTCATTCCACATTTATTGTTTTTTGTATTCAGTTGTTCATGTGTACTATTTCTTATTAAAAGAACCATGGACACTTACCACGCTGCATATTGGTCCGCCGATCCTTTTCGCCTCTCCTCTTCGGAAGAAGAGGAGGAAATCCCTTACACTTGGTTTACTTACTATGTGAGGTGATAACTGAGAAACTCAGCTTATTGGTGGTGGATGTTGTGAGTTAAGATAATCAGAAATCATTATGCCCAAACGGACAAATTACCTTCACACATTTTAGATGCTTTTCACTGACAGCTCCAACTCAATAATCATCTAGGCCTATTGCCACATGCGCTGCTCAACTTTAATTAGCATAGGCCTACACCCTTGTGATTTGAAACCATCCACAGAAGCTAATGATCCCCTCTGTCTAAGTCATGCTCTTTCTGGTGAAGTATTTTGAAGGATTTTATTTAGATGAGAGTAATTGTATAATTTTGGCAAAACATCAATGCACTTTAGGAGAAGCCAGCATCGGAACAGTGCACTGTACACCCGCCAACTTTCCTTTCCAATTCGCAAGTGGCTGAAACCAGAGATCTTGTATATAATGATGAGTTGCTCATGTCTCCGCCCTAACAATGGGAGTCATTGTCCCAAAGGCGGATAGACAGGAAATAAGCTTAGGTCTTTACTATGCCTATAGAAAAGCGTTAGGCTTACTCTGGACAGTTTTTTGCAAGAGTGAGCTCCGCCTCTTCCTCTCTGCTGAAACTACACTTAGTATACAAAACAAAAAGGACATCTGCTCTTTGCATGACATGGACTGACCAGGTGAATCTGGGTGAAAGCTATGATCCCTTATTGATGTCACTTGTTAAATCCACTTCAAGCAGTATAGATGAAGAGGAGGAGACAGGTTAAAGAAGGAATTTTAAGCATTCAGGCAATTGAGACATGGACTTGTATGTGTGCCATTCAGAGGGTGCATGGGCAAGACAACACATTTAAGTGCCTTTGAACGGGGTATGGTAGTAGGTACCATGTGCACCACTTTGTGTCAAGAACTGCAACGCTTTTGGGTTTTCACACTCAACAGTTTAACATTTTATCAAATTGTATTTGTCACATGAGCAGAATACAACCTTACCGTGAAATGCTACTTACAAGCCCTTAACCAACAATGCAGTTTTAAGAAAAATAAGAGTTAAGAAAAAATATTTACTAAATAAACTAAAGCAAAAAAAAAAAAAATAGCAACAATAAATTAACAATAACGAGGATATATACATGGGCTAACGGTACCGAGTCAATGTGCAGGGGTACAGGTTAATTGAGGTAATATGTACATGTAGGTAAGGGAACGTGACCATGCATAGATAATAGATAATAAACAGCCAGTAGCATCAGTGTAAAAAGAGGGTGTGAGGTCAATGCAAATACTCTCGGAAGCCATTTGATTAGCTGTTGAGCAATTTTATGGCTTGGGGGTAGAAGATGTTCAGAAGCCTTTTGGACCTGGACTCCGCTTGCCGTGCGGTAGCAGAGAGAACCCTCTATGACTAGGGTGGCTGGAGTCTCTGACACCGCCTGGTTTATAGGTCCTGGATGGCAGGAAGCTTGGCCCCAGTGATGTACTGGGCCGTTCGCACTACCCTCTGTAGCGCCTTGCAATCGAAGGCTGAGCAGTTGCCATACCAGGCAGTGATGCAACCAGGATGCTCTCGAAGGTGCAGCTGTAGAACTTTTTGAGAATCTGAGGACCCATGCCAAATCTTTTCAGAGACCTGAGGGGGAATAGGTATTGTCATGCCTTCTTCACAATTGTCTTGGTTTGTTTGGAGCATGATAGTTTGTTGCTGATGTGGACACCAAGGAACTTGAAGCTCTCAACCTGCTCCACTACAGTCCCGTCGATGAAAAAATAAAATAATAATAATTGTAAAAATTATAATAATAAAAAGATTGGGGACAGGCTTGGCCCTCCTTTTCCTGTAGTCCACAATCATCTAATTTGTCTTGATCACGTTGAGGAAGAGGTTGTTGTCCTGACACCACACTTCCAGGTCTCTAACCTTCTCCTTATAGGCTGTCTCATCATTGTCGGTGATCAGGCCTACCACCGTTGTGTCGTCGGCAAACTTAATGATGGTGTTGGAGTCGTGCTTGGCCATGCAGTCATGGGTGAACAGGAGGGGATTAAGCACGCAGCCCTGAGGGTCCCCCAGGATGAAGGTCAGCATGGCAGATGTATTGTTGCCTAATCTTACCACCTGGGGGCGGCCCTACAGGAAGTCCAGGATCCACGTGCAGAGGGAGCTGTTTAGTCAATGAACAGCATTCTCACATAGCTGTTCCTTTTGTCCAGGTGGGAAAGGGCAGTGTTGAGTGCAATAGAGATTGCGTCATCTGTGGATCTGTTGGGGTGGTATGAAAATTGTGGGTCTAGGGTTTCTGGGATGATGGTGTTGATGTGAGCCATGACCAGCCTTTCAAAGCATTTCATGGCTACAAAATTGCCAGAGACTCCAGCCACCCTAGTCATAGAAGTAATTTAGCTCATCTGGTAGGCTTGTGTCCCTGGGCAGCTCGCGGCTGGGCTTTGTCATCCGTAATCATTTGCAAGCCCTGCCACCTCCCGACATGCGTCGGAGCCGGTGTAGTAGGATTCAATCTTAGTCCATTATTTATGCTTTGCTGGTTGATGGTTCGTCTGAGGCCATAGCAGGACTTATAAGCGTCCAGGTTAGAGTCCCGCTCCTTGAAAGCAGAAGCTCTACCTTTTAGATCAGTGTGGATGTTGCCTGTAATCTATGGCTTCTGGTTAGGGTATGTATGTACGGTCACCGTGGGAACAATGTCATCAATGCACTTATTGATGAAGCCGGTGACTGATGTGGTGTATTCCTCAATGCCGTCAGATGAGTCCTAGAACATTTTCCAGTCTGTGTTGGCAAAATAGTCCTGTAACTTAGCATCTGCATCATCTGACCACTTCCGTATTGAGTGAGTCACTGGTACTTCCTGCTTTGTTTTTTGCTTGGATGCAGAAATCAGGAGGATAGAATTATGGTCAGATTTGCCAAATGGAGGGCGAGGGAGAGCTTTGTACGCATCTCTGTGTGTGGAGTGAAGGTGGTCTAGAGTTTTTTTTCCTCTTCTTGCACATGTAACATGCTGGTAGAAATGATGTTAAATGCATTTCCCTGCATTACCGCCACTAGGACCGCTGCCTCTGGATGAGCATTTTCTTGTTTGCTTATGGCTTTATACAGCTCGTTGAGTTTGATCTTAGAGCCAGCATCGGTTTGTTGCTGTAAATAGACAGCTACGGAGAATATAGATGAAAACTTTCTAGGTAAATAGTGTAGTCTACAGCTTATCAAGAGATACTCTACCTCAGGCGAGCAAAACCTCGAAAAACCCTTAATATGAATTTTGTTATTAACAAATAGACACTGACCACCACCCCTTGTCTTACCGGAGGCAGCTGTTCTCTCTTGCCGAAGCACGGAAAAACCAGCAAACTGCGTATTATCCATGTTGTTGTTCAGCCACGACTTGGTGAAACATGAGATATTATAGGTTTTAATATCCGTTGGTAGAATGGTCTTGAACAGAGCTCATCCAGTTTATTCTCCAATGATTGCACATTGGCCAATAAGACAGATGGTAGAGGCGGGTTACCCGCTCGCAGACAAATTCTTACAAGGCACCAGGACTTGCCTCCCGTGTATCTGTGTCTTTTCTTCATGCGAAGGATGGGGATTTGTGCCTGGTAAGGTATCTGCAGTAAATCATTTTCCCCCGACTTGTTAAAGAAAAAATCTTTGTCCAGTTCGTGGTGAGTAATCACTGTTCTGATTTCCAGAAGCTCTTTTCAGTCATAATAGACGGTGGCAGAAACATTGTGTACAAAATAAGTTACAAATAAAGTGAAAAAACACACAAAATTGCACAATCGGTTAGGAGCCTGTAAAACGGAAGCCATCTCCTCTGGCTCCATTATATCATAATGTGTATGAAGACTGGTCTACCACCCAAAGCACATCCAGCCAACCCGACACAACTATGGGAAACTTTGGAGTCAGCATGGGCCAGCATCCCTGTGGAACGCTTTCATCTCCTTGTACATGGCTTTATAAATACATTTGATTGAATTTGATTGAAAATAGTTATCCTAAGGGGACAGCCAAATAACCCTTTTGGAACCCTTTTTTTCTAAGAGTGTATGAAGTCCATGTTTCTGATGCTGGCTGACAAAAGAAGAGGATGACACTCCATAATTATTTTGCCAGACAGCGTCAGATACATGGTCTACACATACTGAGACAGAGGGGCGCTGTTTCACTCGCTCCAATGCTTTATCTGAGATTGATGTGGGGTTTTTTGTCTTTGCATCTTGTTCAAATAAATTATCAAGATTTCAATATTTTATTTGGACAGGCAAGGAGGTACGGTACGGCGGGCCAGGCTATATTTAGTGAGTATGAGATTAAATAAGGAGAACAATTCATCTCACACGTGTGTGAACTCTTTCCCTGGGAGTTTCTTTCACCAATTCTGCCTTTCAAGGTATCCTTCTCTGTCAGGGTGATATTTTTCACCATGTCAGACCTTTTTGGTCCTGAGTTAAGGTTCTAGATATAACTGCTTTATTGTGTCCCTTTCTGGAAATGTCTTATTCAACAACACAGCATCAACACATACAGTGCATAAATATCTAAATACTCTACACACAATGTAAATTAAGAAGAATTGACACAACAAAAACAACACATGTGGATACAATACATGGGATAGGCAGTTATTTGTTTAATTGAGGTAGCCACAGCAACTTCCCTCTATCCTACATTCTCTCCATTCTTTCTGTTGGACTTTGAACCTGTACTGACTGTCTATTGGACTGACAGTGTACTAGACTCTGAACCTGTCCTTCTATTAGACTGACAGTGTCCTAGACTCTGAACCTGTCCTTCTATTAGACTGATAGTGTCCTAGACTCTGAACCTGTCCTTCTATTAGACTGATAGTGTCCTAGACTCTGAACCTGTCCTTCTATTAGACTGATAGTGTCCTGGACTCTGAACCTGTCCTTCTATTAGACTGACAGTGTCCTGGACTCTGAACCTGTCCTTCTATTAGACTGATAGAAGGACAGGTTCAGAGTCCAGGACACTATCAGTCTAATAGAAGGACAGGTTCAGAGTCTAGGACACTGTCAGTCTAATAGAAGGACAGGTTCAGAGTCCAGGACACTATTAGACTGACAGTGTCCTAGACTCTGAACCTGTCCTTCTATTAGACTGATAGTGTCCTGGACTCTGAATCTGTGCAGACTCTGACTTGAGTGACAGACAGCATCTCTCCTTGTTCATAGACTCAGACAGGGGTAGGGAAGGACTCTCCCCTCACTCCACACACACAAACTACATTGGAGCTCTGTGTTTGAATGTAATATGATAAAACATGTTTATTTGATCTGCCCAAACCTCCTCAGGGAGGGCTGTTTTCAGTGGAACATTTGGAGGTTACTGTAACAGCATTAAGTCTAATTCATATTCTCCCGGTGCCTTTGGAAGCGGTGAAAACATTTATATCTCCCATCATGCATGGATTTTTTATTTGGGTAGCTCACTTTTCATTGTCATATGGCTAAACGGACATTGTAGAGAAAGACGTCCCGTTGTTTGGGTCCACTGCATGCCAAGCATCAGAGTCTTTTTATAGCCTGTTAGAAGATGGCCCTGGATTGGATTATCTCTGTTTCTGCACCTGGGCTTGACTCACTTCCTGCACTAGCTAGCAATCTGTTCTCTCTATCTGAGTTCGGTTTGGAATTTGGTTAACCGTCATCAAAGTACCGGTTCCTAACAGGTTGCTGTGATCTTCAATGCACTCTATTTGCACAGGTGTTGTTTTAAAAAGTGCTACCTCTCTCTTTCTATGTGTGCTGTGGCTGAACAGATGGAATGGTACATGACAGAACAGCCTCATTAAGTGTAGAGAAGCACCTCGGAAATCCCTGACGTGGAATTTCCATTCCAGAACCATCGCAAAACATTGAACTAGGTAACAGCCGTGATGTCTCTTAGGCTAGTCACCCCAATCTGCATCAGCCATCACCAGTGTCCTCAAAGCGCCCAGCATCCATAATTGCCTCTGGAAGCCTCCTGCTAAAGTGAATGAAACAAATAGGCCATTAAAACCCTGGGTACTTTTCACGGTACGTCACCCCCGGACATATGGGAGACAAACAAAATGAAATCATATCAGTTCTTCTCTCAAGGTCGCTGAACATATTGAAGGCAATGCAGAGAAAGAATGCAGATATGAATCAGAAGTGGCAAATTGCCCGAGCCATTGTACTGGTGTATTCAGCAAAGTTGCAACTCTCCCGTCATTGGAAATATAGCCCCCTTAGGTTCTCAGCACTGACAGAAGGTAGATTGCTTTAGACAGCTTGAGGAATGACCCTTCCCCATGCTAATGGTGCTATTACCTTAAGCACACGAGAGAATTGTGTAAATACGTCTGGAGCGCTGCTCAATATGGCCTGAACTTGGCATAATTTACCTGTCTGCTTGTGACTCCATCGTTTACCTGTCATCTTGTGACTCCATCATTTACTGGTCTGCTTGTGACACCATCATTTACCTGTCTGCTTGTGACTCCATCATTTACCTGCCTTTTGTGACTCCATCATTTACCTGTCAGCTTGTGACTCCATCATTTGCCTGTCTGCTTGTGACTCCATCATTTACCTGTCAGCTTGTGACTCCATCATTTGCCTGTCTGCTTGTGACTCCATCATTTACCTGTCTGCTTGTGACACCATCATTTACCTGTCTGCTTGTGACACCATCATTTACCTGTCTGCTTGTGACACCATCATTTACCTGTCTGCTTGTGACACCATAATTTACCTGTCTGCTTGTGACTCCATCATTTGCCTGTCTGCTTGTGACTCCATCATTTGCCTGTCTGCTTGTGACTCCATCATTTACCTGTCTGCTTGTGACTCCATCGTTTACCTGTCTGCTTGTGACTCCATCGTTTACCTGTCTGCTTGTGACTCCATCGTTTACCTGTCTGCTTGTGACTCCATCGTTTACCTGTCTGCTTGTGACTCCATCATTTACCTGTCTGCTTGTGACTCCATCATTTACCTGTCTGATTGTGACTCCATCATTTACCTGTCTGCTTGTGACTCCATCGTTTACCTGTCTGCTTGTGACTCCATCTTTTACCTGTCTGCTTGTGACTCCATCATTTACCTGTCTGTTTGTGACGCCATCATTTGCCTGTCTGCTTCTGACTCTAAGTATGACTTTGCCATAGAGTTCTACTTTGAATACTTTTGGCTCTCAACGAATCATCTGAGCGTGAATCGTCGACCAGCCATCATTATCGTAGAGCACTCAATCGATTCACTTTATATGCGTGCGTTGTATGACCTGCGCCCTTATTAATAAGTGATTAAATATTTAGTGTAAGTATAACTCTGACTTGTGTGATAAGTTTGTCTCTCCTCATTTGATAAAGAAATTAACCACAACACAAATGTCATAGTTATTTCTGACTCAGCTAATTTCCTATTTTCTTCGTTATAAACAGACATAAAAAACGTTGCCATATTAAACATGCTTTTAAAACCCAAGGTATGGTTGCTTGGCAATCAGGAGTTTCCATAGAAACATAATACAAGTGCAGCATGGCTCTCTTCTTATTGTATGATGGCCTATCTATGGGTTTGAATAATCTCTCGTGGGCAGATTCTTCGTGTAAACTGAGATAGTCTGTCAGGGCTGTAATAGAATGGCTGAGATAACAAGCAGCAGTTAGTTCCTGTGTTTGGGTTTTGACGAATCAGGATTGGGCGAAGACGGTGCTTAAATAAAAAAAAACTGGGGGCGAGGATTTCAAGCCTGTGTGCACAGTAGTTAATTGGAGGGGCTTTGTCTGAGAGTTTATTTCTAGGTGACCGAGATTCTGTTCTAAACGACTTTGCCATAACGTGGGATGAATAAAAGTTAACCAGTGATGATATGCACTTCACAATGAGGGTCTCCGTATAGCTATCTTCCATCGTCATTAGCCTATTCTTTACAATAATGTATGATCGTTGCTTAACCTTTAATGGCTTTCTTCAGCATCATTATCTTAGCACAGTCCCCCTAGCAATTCGAGTTTTACCAAGGAGCTTCAGCCCCTCACCATTTGAGTGACAGCTAGCAAGGCACGTCATACACACACAGCAGAGACAGATCTCAATGACGTGGTGCACATATCTGCACATATGTGACGTAGGATGCCATTTTTGGGGAACACTTTTGGCTCGTGCTACTTTCAGTTCTACTGGTTAAAGTACTGGAGAATCTCTTTAATCAGAGGTTATTTTCATGGGTTGCATGTTTCGTCACAATATTGTTTTGAACTTTTGTTTTGGACTGATGGCCAACTGTGCATTCTACTCGATGCATTGTCAATGAGCGCTGATGAAGATGTAATGAAAAGTGCATTACAGTGGCATGGAAAAGCAATGCCATTCGAAAGAAAGCAAATATTTATAAGGAAAACCTTTTTATGTCACCAGATTGACTTTAGATGTAGTATAACGTTGATAACGTTAACTTTGAAGATTGAGGGGATATAATTGCTAGCTATTTTTTACGAACAATGCTAGCTGATGACAATCTTGCCATCTCTCTAAAGTAAATTTGACGACATCATAACGCTGGCAAAGTTGTTCCTATTAAACATTTGACTACTTTAGCAATGTCATTGTATTTCCAAATCAAATTTTATTTGTCGCATGCACATATTTAGCAGCTGTTATACTAGTAGCGTAATACTTGTGATCCTAGCACCAACAGTGCAGTAATATCTAACGATACACAACGATACACATACATCTAAAAGTAAAAGATATATTAGGACAAGCAATGTCAGTCCGGAATATAAATATATACATGATGGGATGTTTAGACATTATTATTTAAAAAAATGTAATTTAGCAGACACTCTTATCCAGAGCGACTTACAGAACTGAGTGCTTACTTTTTTTTATTTTTATAATCGTACCGTGGGAATCAAATCCACAACCCTAGTGTTGCAAGCACTATACTCTACCAACTGAGCTACACGGGACCAGACAGTGTTATGGATAGTATGGGGATAGAATATGTAGCATGTCTGTAGAATACATAGGATAGAATAGCATACAGTATGTACAACAATAGTTGAATAGGATGGCCTTGACTAGAATACATTATTATACTGTACATGTGAAATTTGTAAAACAGTATATTAACATTATTAAAGTGACCAGTGTTCCATGCCTATGTACATAGGGCAGCAGCCTCTTAAGGTGCAGGGTTGAGTAACCGGGTGGTAGCTGACTAGTGACCGTGACTGGGTGGAGGCCAGTGATGGCTATTTAACAGTCTGATGGCCTTGAGATAGAAGCTGTTTTTCAGTCTCGGTCCCAGCTTTGATGCACCTGTACTGACCACGTCTTCTGGATGATAGCGGGGTGATCAGGCCATGGCTCACGTAGGCTGAGGTCTTTAATGATCTTTTAGGCCTTCATGTGACATTGGGGGCTATAGATGTCCTGGAGGGCAGGCAGTGTGCCCCTGCTGTTGGGCAGACCGCACCACCCTCTGGAGAGTTGCCGTGCCAGGTACTGATACAGCCCGACAGGATGCTCTCAATGGTGCGTCTGTAAAAGTTTGTGAGGGTCTTAGGGGCCAAGCCAAATTTCTTTAGCCTCCTGAGGTTGAGGAGGAGCTGTTGTGCTTTCTTCACCACACTGTCTATGTGGGTGGACCATTTCAGATTGTCAGTGGCGTGTACGCTGAGGAACTTGGCACTATAGTGCAATTTAGACTAAACAGTCGTTAGCCTTCAATGACTGGGCTTATCACGACTTTAGGGTACCAATCTTGCGCCGCCGGATTGGAGAACAGTCATAAATCAAATCAAATCACCTGTTATTTGTCACATACACATGGTTAGCATATGTTAATGTGAGTGTAGCGAAATGCTTGTGCTTCTAGTTCCGACCATGCAGTAATATCTAACAAGTAATCTAACAATTTCACAACAACTACCTTATACACACAAGTGTAAAGGAATGAATAAGAGTATGTACATAAAAATATATGGTTGAGCGGTGGCCGAACAGCATAGGCAAGATGCAGTAGAAGGTATAGAGTACAGTATATACATATGAGATGAGTAATGTAGGGTATGTAAACATTATATAAAGTGGAATTGTATAAAGTGGCTCGTGATACATTTATTACATCCATTTTTTTATTATTAAAGTGGCTAGAGATTTGAGTCCGTATGTTGGCAGCAGCCACTCAATGTTAGTGATGGCTGTTTAACAGTCTGATGGCCTTGAGAGAGAAGCTGTTTTTCAGTCTCTCGGTCGCAGCTATGATGCACCTGTACTGACCTCGCCTTCTGGATGATAGCGGGGTGAACAGACAGTGACTCGGGTGGTTGTTGTCCTTGATTATGTTTTTGGCCTTTGTTACGGATACAGGTATCCTGTGTGTGTATCCTGTGTGTGTATTTTCTTTCCTTCTGCCCTGGTCACAGGTGTCACTCATCAGTCGCTAATCAGAAGACACACCTGCTCCTTTTCCTTTACCCAATCACATCCCCTTTCCCTTGGTTTAAAAACCCAGTCAGTTGTTTTCCCAAACTCTCTCTCTGTCTCTCCCTCTCTCTTTGGGTTGAGTTCTCTCTTTTGTTTTTGCACCTACATGTCACCTTTGTCCATTATTATGTGTATGGTGTATGACTGTTTGTTTGTTGGTGGGAAAAGGGGGTAAAAAGCCAAGTCGTCCATGGGCATACATTACCCGTGGGAAAACTTTGTTTAAGTACCCCAGTTAGGACTGGGCAGACCACCCACTGTATTTTATTGGTTAGTTAGCTAGCGGTTATTGACGCAGGCTTAGGGTTTTTTGGATGTTTATTTCTTTCTGTGGCTCCAGCTCAGCCCCCCCCCCCCCACCGTGTGTTTAACAAATAAACCACAAGTGTTTGACGATAGATTTGGAGAGCCTTACGGTTGCGGTCGGAGCAGTTGCCGTACCAGGCGGTGATACAGCCCGACAGGATGCTCTCGATTGTGCATCTGTAAAAGTTTGAGTGTTTTTGGTGACAAGACAAATTTTTTCAGCCTACTGAGGTTCAAGAGGCGCTGCTGCGCCTTCTTCACCACGCTGTCTGTGTGGGTGGACCATTTCAGTTTGTCCGTGATGTGTACGCCGAGGAGCTTAAAACTTCTCCACTACTGTCTCGTCGATGTGGACAGGGGGCTGCTCCCTCTGCTGTTTCCTGAAGTCCACAATCATCTATTTTGTTTTGTTGACGTTGAGTGTGAGGTTATTTTCCTGACACCACACTCCGAGGGCCCTCACCTACTCCCTGTAGGCTGTCTCGTCGTTGTTGGTAATCAAGCCTACCACTGTAGTGTCGTCTGCAAACTTGATGATTGAGTTGGAGGCGTGCGTGGCCATGCAGTCATGGGTGAACAGGGAGTACATGAGAGGGCTGAGAACGCACCCTTGTGGGGCCCCAGTTTTGAGGATCAGTGAGGTGGAGATGTTGTTTCCTACCCTCACCACCTGGGGGCAGCCCGTCAGGATGTCCAGGACCCAGTTGCATAGGGAGGGGTCGAGACCCAGGGTCTAATGACGAGTTTGGAGGGTACTTTGGTGTTAAATGCTGAGCTGTAGTCGATGAACAGCATTCTTAAATAGGTATTCCTCTTGTCCAGATAGGTTAGGGCAGTGTGATTGCGTCGTCTGTGGACCTATTGGGGCGGTAAGCAAATAGGAGCGGGTCTAGGGAGTCAGGTAGGATGATGGTGATATGGTCCTTGACTTCATGATGACGGAAGTGAGTGCTACGGGGCGATAGTCATTTAGCTCAGTTACCTTCGCTTTCTTGGGAACAGGAACAATGGTGGCCCTCTTGAAGCATGTGGGAACAGCAGACTGGGATAAGGATTGATTGAGTATGTCCGTAAACACACCAGCCACCTGGGCTGCGCATTGAGGACGCGGCTAGGGATGCCGTCTGGGCCGGCAGCCTAGCGAGGGTTAACACATTTAAATGTTTTACTCACGTTGGCTGCAGTGAAGAGCCCGCAGGTTTTGGTAGTGGGCCGTGTTGGTGGCACTGTATTGTCCTCAAAGCGAGCAAAGAATTGTTTAGTTTGTCTGGGGGCAAGACATCGTGGTCCACAACGGGGCTGGTTTTCTTTTTGTAGTCCGTGATTGACCGTAGACCCTGCCACATACCTCTCGTGTTGAATTACAACTCTACTTTGTCTCTATACTGACGCTTAGCTTGTTTGATTCCCTTGCAGAAGGAATAGCTACACTATTTTTATTCGGTCATGTTTCCGGTCACCTTGCCCTGATTAAAAGCAGTGTTTCGCATTACAAAGGCATGATGCCCCCAGTGACGGAGGTGCAACCTATGAATAAGAATTATTTATTTGTCGTTTTTGTTTATACCAAGGCGTGGAGAGTTTTAAAAATATAGAATAGGACACAAGGTGGCAGTGATATCGCCACAACCTGTCAGCTGTGTCAAGGTGATTTGCTGTCGGAATTGCTTGTTGAATTTTTCACTTCTAGTTTGTGATATTCTTCTTGAGTCTGCTATAATTTCTGTAGATTGTGTCCCAAAGAGCCTAGTGACAAATTACATTCTGAACCTCAATCATAGTATTCTCATATCTCATATCTTTATATGTATTGTACAGTTGGATAGAGAAGAGACCGTAATGGCACCGCCATAGGCGAGGGAACTATTTGGATGAATCTCAAAAGTCTTTCCTCGTTCCTTGTGTCCCCTATCCTCCACCCTCTCCCTGCTTCCTTTTCAAAATGTCAGAGCGACGCGAGTTCTTCTCAGTCCTCTCCTCTCTTCCCTCAGACATTTTAAAACTGTGGTAGGAAAAGGATAAAGGATGTGAGAAAGCAAGGATTTGGTTATGGTGATCTGAACTCTTATCATGGCTCAATACCAAAGTACCTTTTGCATAGAAAAAAGGTTCCCCTCTTGAAATGTGATCACATGAGAGAAAGTGAAACTGATTTAAACACAAATAATGACATGGTCCAAGCCACTTTCCAAAAACATTCAAGTCTCTCTCCATCAGTTTCTGAGCAGTTTCCATGGAGATGTGTCAATGTATTCTGAGTTGTGAGGCAAGTTGGGGAGCTCTCAACTTGAGACGCCTACGCTTTTTTTTATTTCTGTCTCTACATGAAAGTTCTGATATCCATTGATATAATCAGTATTTTTTTATTTAAAAAAATATGGATACTGGTTAAGATGAAAACCCCATAGTAGTCTTTTCCCATGCACTGTGTGATAGCTTTAAGTGTCTCTGTAGCTTAGGTGGTTGGCTTGATGTGTCATATCTCGTCAGCACTTGAAGTGCTTCTCAGAGACAGACGGAAGAAGATGGCCAGATCATTTAATCTTGCCTCATGAGAATATTTCACACAAATGCACAAACACACAGCCAGCATATGTTTAGGGTATCCACCCACTCTGGGCAGATGCACTTTGGTGATGACATTTCATTTCCTTATGTTATAAAATACATTTTACCATGACAAATTATTTTTCATGTGCTGAATCATTCAGTGGGATCTTTCTCTATCATATCATTAACATTATATATAAAAAAAATTGTATTTAGTGACCTAATACCTTCGATAATAAGCATTGAGCTCAGAGCGGTGCAGCTTTATCATCAAAACTTGAGGATTTTATATTGTGTGGTCGTCGTTTTCAAAGTTGTTTCAGCTGGTCGCAAATAGTAACATTTGCGTAACGCAAGCTGAATTAAATTAACATATTACTTTCCCCAGAACTGTGCCTTGACTAAATCTTGTCTCAGAGCTCTACAGACAACTCCTGCGACCACATGGCTTGGTTTTTTCTCTGACCTGCACTGTCAAGTGTGGGAACTTATATAGACAGGTGTGTGCCTTTCAAAATCATGTCCAATCAATTGAATTTACCACAGGTGGACTCCAATCAAGTTGAAGAAACATCTCAAGGATGATCAATGGAAACAGGATGCACCTGAGCTCAATTTTGAGTCTCATTGCAAAGGGTCTGAATACTTATGTAAATAAGGTATCTGTTCTTTATTTGTAATACATTTGAAAATAATTTTTAAATCTATTTTTGCTTTGGTGTTATGTGTAGATTGCTGAGGGAAAAAATATTTAGGATGAGGCTGTAACGTAACAAAATGTGGAAAAAGTCAAGGGGTCTGAATACTTTCAGAAGGCACTGTACATAATTTCAATAGCAGGACACTAAGGTTCATTATCCCTCTGAAGAGTATGAATTTGGCTTTTTGAGAAGGTTTGAATTCTAAGCAACCTGCTTACACGTAGTTTGAAGTACAATACCAACATAGCTACTGTTGTAGACCAAATCTGTGTGCTGGATAACCTTTGTAGAGCATGGTTGGAATGGGCATTTCTGCTCATGTGAATTTCCTTTATTTTTGGGGGGGAAGAGAAAAACCAGACAACCCATTTAAGCCAATATGGAGTAAACTGGAACATTTTCCCCTCATATCTCTAAAGACAATAAAGCAAGGTCCTGGAAAATACACAAATAATCAACATGTACCCTTTTAACTATTGTGGTAGCAATTCTATAGGAAGCGAGAAACTGCAGATTCTTTTAAACAACACTTTATTGTAAGATTTGCAAAAAATGGAGAAACAACCATCCATTCAACAGTGCATAGTTGAAAAGCTCAACAAACTGTCGGTTCTCAGCTTTTATAGAGAAGCACATCCTTTTTGTATATGTGGCAGTCTGCAGATAGTGTGTAAAAGGCAGTCGTCGGTGCAGATTTAAGATAGCATGAGGTTGATAGCCCGAGGGCTCAACCGTCTAACTGCATTCACAACAGCAAATACTATAATGTGCACCTTTCTGCAAGTTTCCATCGCAGCCAAGCGGATCTTCGCTATACGCCCAGTCTTATGACTAAGTCCCACAAAGACAAGTTTGTATCAGGTTAGAAAAAACACTAGCATATAACGAGTCAATTCTTTAAACAGTAAAACATGGGAAAGCATGACTAATTGTCATTTTCGACAATACTATTTACATAAAAATGTACCTTAAAGTTGACTCAAACACAAGGTGAGTTATCACTAAATATAACATTTACAACCATGAGATATATTTTGTAAAAACAATTCAGGGATGAACACAATTTCTTTTGACAAGCTACAGGTTTATGCAGGCTTTTTTGTTCAAGCCCAGTTCTTCCGCACCTGATACCTCCTGATACAAACACTGTAACAAATGACAACCTGCTGAGAAGCAGCTGCAAAGTACAAAGCCATTAGACAAGTACAAAACTCTAAAGAGAAATGATAGACATATTTACAAATCTGAAATTGGATAAGTGTTTGAAACCCTTGAATACAACATTTCAGCTACAATTGTTATTATTAATGCTGTACACAGCTGTCCAACTCCAGTAAAAGAGCACACTTGTCCTCATTTTATAAATGGCAGTATAAATATGGAAACAGGTGGGAGAACTCACAGATTTGAAACAGAACATAGATTTTAAGTATTGATAGTGTGTGAAGTACCATGTTCACTGCGTGCATTTGAATTGGTATAAGTCCTTTGCTTTTCTCTATGACAGGTTCCCACAATCCGCCTCTGCCATGAAGCACTGTGTCCCTAGTAGGTCTGACCCCATTTAGTCGACTGGTTGATTCTTTGGTCGATAGGCTGTTGGTCGACCGAGATTTCTTTAGTCGAACAGTTGCAATTATTATAATGTTTTCGTAGTGCACAAGACACTGTTTCAGTGGACTGCCATGGGGATGGCACAGTCCATCACTCTAAGACGTGATACTGAAATTGTAAATGGTTATATTATGTAAAAAATAAATGGTGCAAATCAATCCCAGAACAACAGCAAATGACCTTGTGAAGATGCTGGAGGAAACAGGTACAAACGTATCTACAGTGGGGCAAAAAAGTATTTAGTCAGCCACCAACTGTGCAAGTTCTCCCACTTAAAAAGATGAGAGAGGCCTGTAATTTTCATCATAGGTACACTTCAACTATGACAGACAAAATGAGAAAAAAAATCCAGAAAATCACATTGTAGGATTTTTAATGAATTTATTTGCAAATTATGGTGGAAAATAAGTATTTGGTCAATAACAAAAGTTTATCTCAATACTTTGTTATATACCCTTTGTTGGCAATGACAGAGGTCAAACGTTTTCTGTAAGTGCCATCCCCATGGCATCTCAACCCCTGAACAAAGGGGGGGTCAAAATCAAAAGTAACAGTCAGAATCTGGTTTGGCCCCCAGCTGCATTAAGTACTGCAGTGCATCTCCTCCTCATGGACTGCACCAGATTTGCCCGTTCTTGCTGTGAGACGTTACCCCACTCTTCCACCAAGGCACCTGCAAGTTCCCGGACATTTCTAGGGGGAATGGCCCTAGCCCTCACCCTCCGATCCAACAGGTCCCAGACATGTCTGGGGGGAATGGCCCTAGCCCTCACCCTCCAATCCAACAGGTCCCAGACATTTCAGGGGGGAATGGCCCTAGTCCTCACCCTCTGATCGAACAGGTCCCAGACGTGCTCAATGGGATGGAGATTCGGGCACTTCGCTGGCCATGGCAGAACACTGACATTCCTGTTTTGCAGGAAGTCACACACAGAACGAGCAGTGTGGCTAGTTGCATTGTCATGCTGGAGGGTCATGACAGGATGAGCCTGCAGGAAAGGTACCACATGAGGGAGGAGGATGTCTTCCCTGTAACGCACAGAGTTTAGATTGCCAACAAGCTCAGTCCGAGGATGCTGTGACACAACGCGCCAGACCATGACGGACACTCCACCTCCATATCGATCCCGCTCCAGCGTACAGGCCTCGGTGTAAAGCTCATTACTTCGACGATAAACGCGAATCCGACCATCACCCCTGGTGAGACAAAACCATGACTCATCAGTGAAGAGCACTTTTTGCCAGTCCTGTCTGGTCCAGCGATGGTGGATTTGTGCCCATAGGTGACGCTGTTGCCAGTGATGTCTGGTGAGGACCTGCCTTACAACAAGCCTCTCTCAGCCTATTGCGGACAGTCTGAGCACTGATGGAGGGATTGTGTGTTCCTGGTCTAACTCGGGCTGTTGTTGCCATCCTGTACCTGTCCCGCATGTGTGATGTTCAGATGTACCAATCATGTGCATGTGTTGTTACACTTGGTCTGCCACTGCGAGGACGATCAGCTGTCCGTCCTGTCTCCCTGTAGCGCTGACTTAGGTGTCTCACAGTACGGACATTGCAATTTATTGCCCTGGCCACATCTGCAGTCCTCATGCCTCCTTGCAGCATGCCTAAGGCATGTTCATGCAGATGAGCAGGGACCCTGGGCATCTTTCTTTCAGTGTTTTTCAGAGTCAGTAGAAAATCCCTTTAATTGCCTACCGTCTGTAAGCTGTTAGTGTCTTAACGGCCGTTCCACAGGTGCATGTTCATTAATTGTTTATGGTTCATTAAACAATCATGGGAAACAGTGTTTAAACCCTTTACAATGAAGATCTGTGAAGTTATTTTGATTTTTACGAATTATCTTTGAAAGACAGGGTCCTGAAAAAGGGACATTTATTTTCTTGCTGAGTTTATATACACACATACATACTGTACAAACATATTGTAACAAGTACTACATGATTCCAAATGTGTTAATTCATAGTTTTGATGTCTTCACTATTATTCTACAATGTAGAAAATAGTAAAAAAAATAAAGAAAAACCCTTGAATGAGTAGGTGTGTCCAAACCCTGGCACTGTGTGTAGTGTATACACACACACACACATACACACACACATACATACATACATACATACATACATACATACATACATACATACATACATACATACTACGGACTCCGACATTGCTCATCCTAATATTTCCATATTTCTTAATTCCATTATTTTCCTTTTTGATTTTGATTTTATATTATCAGCAGTTTACACAACTTCAGCCTTATTTGAAAAACCTTACTGGGCAAAATATAGCTAGCTATATTTCCTTGTTTGTTGGTTAGCTACCTATCCAATGTTAGCTCTCATCTGACTGGTATAACACTGTATTAGCTAATTAGTTATCTAACTAGCTACCTAGCTCAAAACAAAAGGAAATGTATTGTCTAGCTACCTTTATTTGCCAGTTCGTTAGCTAGCTAGCTATCAGCTGACTGGTGTTAGCTAGCTACAGAGGCTACCTGCTGGACTTTGTACAAGCAATCTAATGTTAGCTTGGCAACATTGGCTAGTTAGCAACCTGGCTAATCAAAATATCTGCTTGCATTTATTGACTAACCTCAGCTTGAATCCCACCATATAGCTAGCTATACATAGCAGCCTAGGTTTGTGTTGTTGCCAAGCAACTGACCCGTGTTAGAACTCTGAGATTTGTCTGAAAAGATGTTAGCATTGTCATAAATGCTACAAAAAGTTAGCACATCGTTGGTTCTTAGCGACAAAAATGAGTACTTGAGGGTGATAAATTCTAAAATGTAATCAAAACTATTGTACCTACAACCTTATTTAGTCCAAAAGGTGGCAAGTCTAATGGTCACTTTATGGATTGTGTAGTCTCTTTCTTCTCCGACACCTAGATATTGAGCTAGTTCTTTGCAAATACTTGTCTGACAACTCTAATGCTAACAACCCTGTTAAAAATCTGGTATGTGGGCCTCCCGGGTGGCGCAGTGGTTAAGGGCGCTGTACTGCAGCGCCAGCTGTGCCACCAGAGACTCTGGATTCGCGCCCAGGCTCTGTCGTAACCGGCCGCAACCGGGAGGTTTGTGGGGCGACGCACAATTGGCCTAGCGTCGTCCGGGTTAGGAAGGGTTTGGCCGGTAGGGATATCCTTGACTCATTGTGCACAGTGCACGCTAACCAAGGTTGTCAGAGTGCAGCTGGCTTTCGTGTTGGATGCGCGCTGTGTTAATTAAGAAGCAGTGCGGCTTGGTTTGGTTGTGTATCGGAGGAGGCATGACTTTCAACCTTCGTCTCTCCCGAGCCCGGAGTTGTAGCGATGAGACAAGATAGTAGCTACTAACAATTGGATACCACGAAATTGGGGAGAAAAAGGGGTAAAATTCAAAACATAAGACAAAAAAACAAAAATCTGGTATGTGGTTCTCAGTAACGGATGGACGGCTCATGACGGGAGTCGGGAGTGTGTTGTGTACCTCCAATGAAGTTCATTTGATTTGTGCCATATTAGCTTAGATATGATGGTAGGGAGATTTGAATTTAACACTGAGCCTATAATGCCAATAGTCTGACTACAGAATATACAAGGTTTGGCACTTTATGTTTTTTGTTATCTTCTTGATTTCTGAGTTTAATACATCGTTTTGGAAGATTGTTGGTTAAAAATGGCTGATATTGGCACTGAAAAGCATCTAAATTGGATACAGTGGCTGTACAATAACATGCTATAAATGACATTAGAGCTCAGGCTCTGAGCTTCACAGTGCTGTTCAGACTGACAGACATTCTGAACTTGAGCATCGCATGTGACAAGAAGTGGCCCCCATCCCTCCTGCTAATTCTGTAAAAAAAAATTGTTGTCAGAGGGAAACGCTGTAAATTAAGAGGACTCTGATATTTTGAAAGATGAGACATTGAGGATTTATCAGGTTTCAGGTAAGACCCAAATGCAGACTGTGTTGAATTAACAATGTTTATTACAGCAACAGGGACAGGCAAACGATAGGTCAAGGCAGGCAGAGGTTGATAATCCAGAGTAGAGGCAAAGGTACAGGATGGCAGGCAGGCTCAGGGTCTGGGGCAGGCAGAGTGGTCTGGCAGGCGGGCTCAGAGTCAATACCAGGTACTGTACTCGATACCATCTACTGCATCTTGCCTATGCCGTTCTGTACCATCACTCATTCATATATCTTTATGTACATATTCTTTATCCCTTTACACTTGTGTGTATAAGGTAGTAGTTTTGGAATTGTTAAGTTAGATTACTCGTTGGTTATTACTGCATTGTCGGAACTAGAAGCACAAGCATTTAGCTACACTCACATTAACATCTGCTAACCATGTGTATGTGACATTTGATTTGATTTGATTTGAGAGTCAGGACATGCAAGGGTCAAAACCAGGAGGGCGAGAAAGAGAGACTGGAGAAAACAGGCGCTGAGACAAAACGTTGGGTGACTTGACGAATTGGCACAGACAAACAGAGAACACAGGTATAAGTACCCAGGGGATAATGGGGAAGATGGGCAACACCTGAAAGGGGGTGAAGATGAGCAGAAGGACAGGTGAAACAAATCAGGGCGTGACAGGATTATAATAAATGCCACTTTGATGTCATACAGTCTAAATATGCACTTCACATACAATTCATGTCATATACAGTGTCAACGTTTATGATCACTATGTTTCATGTACAGTTACAAGATGACATGGCGTCATGTCCTGGGTCCTGTGTTTGTCTATTGTGAAGAAAATTTGCCACGGAACACGCACCTGAATGCACACGATTCCTCAAACAAAACAACTACAAATGTGCATACTCTAGTTCCTCAACAGCACAGCTAGGAAAGCTAAACAAAAAGCTCCTTATAGTTGAATATTATTCTTAGAATCAGAAAAGTGCATTGAAATGACTTAGGATCTGTGCACACTTTGGAGAGGTGTGTGGTCACTTGGAGACACTAGTTAGCACTCACACTCAAAGGCTTGTAATTTAGTTTTGTGTTATGTTGCACCTACTCCACTTTTTCCAGGAATAGTCTTATGTTACTGAATAGTCTTATGTTACTGTAAATGCGGCGAAAAGTACAGTAAATATAAAATGCACATAAAATCAACAGTGTAATATTTGGATTCAATCTTGTGTCAGGTGAACTGTTGTGTCCTCACCTTTGGTCTAATAATCTTCCCATTATCTCCAAACGGTTCATTTTCAATTGCTACCATGTTTGCAAATGCCTTTCATATTTCTTCTGTAATAAACATTTTCGATTTAGCCCTATCCATGTAGGCCACAAGTGTAAAGTTTTAATCAACTACCATTACATCATTGAGGCTAGAAATATTGTGGGAGGTTTTGGAGAATGTTCTCAGTAAGCGGTGAAAGACTATAGCCTAGCTCCCTATTGCTTTCCGATGGGGGCGTATAGATAAACTGGGGCCAGTGGAGAAGAGAAGATGACATCACAAGGACATGAACCAGTGTCTGCAGAATGCGAGCAGTAGGAGTAAGTGGGAGAGAAAATCAAAGGTGAATGCGGAATCTGACGCTAAGCTTGTCTAATTTCAATAGTTTTATGGATCAGGGTCTATATCTATCGCTCTGCTTGCATAACATTTAATGTACTTTTCAGCACAGATGTGAACACAAACTGACTGCTGTAAAAGAGGGGTCTCCTGATTTATTTGTGCTTAATGTTTGGAGACGGCTTCCAGGAAGAAAATATGTGTTTGATTGACAAAAGAGGGGGAGGTTTGTTCAGTCTCCTTTGAACATGTTTCCCTTCAAAGAAAAGCAGCAACAGTATTGAGTGACAAGGCTCTTTGTAAAGAAGTGCATGTTGCTTTTAGAATCACTAGAGAACCTTGACGTTCATACAGCACAAACATCAGCAAGCATAGAGTGGCGTCAATCTCCTCTTCTATGATTGGGGTTAAAGCACGGTTCCCAGGTCGGGAGTTAGAAAATTGTTGAAGCGGCTAAAAGCATCGATTCCAGAAAGGACTCAATTGATCTCGTTGTTGGTCGATGAAAATGTTTGGGGGGTGTTATTTTTAACCTTGTGATTCTACAGTATCGTTTGACCGCCTGTTGCTCTCTTTTTCTTTCATTCTTTTAGTCGGTCTATCACATAGTCATTACGTCGGTCACCTGTACACTAGGAAGCACACTAGGCCTACATTCTGTAAGCCACTCTGTTTAGTGTGTGTCATGCATGTGTATGTGCTGTTATTGTAAGTCATTTGTATTTGATAATACTTTTGGCCAGAGGGAATGGGGCGGTTTGGAATCTCCTGAATTTCCCACAGATTCAGTCAGTGACCGATAGATCTGTCAACCTCTTGTTTCTTATACTAAGGCAGTTACTCCTGAGTGTGACTAATGGCGTTAAAAAAAAATGAATCAAGAGCAGGGATCCCCAGTAAAAATCTGTTTTTTTTCACTACATATCCAGCCCTCATATTTAGTATCCCAATAAGTATTTACCATTTTCTTCTCAGTACAACCAGGGCTACAAGTAAAACAAATAATTGTACTTAAAAAGTTGCATTCATGAGGATTATTGACTAATGTCAAGAAAGAAATGAGGTCCGCCAAACAATAACCTAATAGAAAAATATCCTACAGAAATGGTTATCTTAGTGGGATATGAATATGTAAATGAAATACCAATAACGAGGCTATATAAAGGGTGTAGCAGTAACGAGTCAATGTGCGGGGGTACAGGTTAGTCGAGGTCATTTGTACATGTAGGTAGAGGTAAAGTAACTTTGCATAGAAAATAAATAGTGAGTAGCAGCAGTGTAAAAACAAAGGAGGGGGTCAATGTAATAGTCCAGTGGCCATTTGATTAATTGTTCAGCAGTCTTATGGCTTGGGGGTAGAAGCTGTTAAGGAGCCTTTTGGACCTAGACTTGACGCTCCGGTACCGCTTGCCATGCGGTGGCAGAAAGAAAAGTAATGAATAAAAAAAAAGCTGGGCAGGGCACGCCCAGAGCTTGTGACTGAGCAGTCCCAGAGTGGCTCCACTCTGCTCACATCCTTTGGCGAATGCAGAAGAAATACACAAATTCAATGAAAAAAAAACTGCAGTCTGTAGCTCAGACAGACAATGTTCGAAAGGGGTTGGAAGCAGTGATGCCACAGGACTCATCCCTAATTAATACACAGCAATATCTATTCCTCATGTCTATGTCTTCTGATTTCCCCTATTACTGCAGAAGACTAATCCAGTTCGCCTTGGAGCCAGACCTGTTTTGTGCTAACATTCAACTCCTTACGACTCTGTGTCATATGCCAAAGAAAACAGGTCTCAATTGCTTCACACAATTGGTTGGAGACGTGTTGAAGAAATTAAGAAATTCAAGCATACAGTGCCTTGCGAAAGTATTCGGCCCCCTTGTACTTTGCGACCATTCCCAGTGTTTATTGCCAGTGGTTTTTAATGTTTGTCTTGAGGTTGTCGAAACAGCCAAACATTTTAGGCAATCCGGACCCTATGGAGGCTGGTGTTGGAAACTGCTAATCTGTTAGATAATGATTTTAGGATTTAAACCAGCTGGTCAACAGCTGGTCGACTGGTTGATCTTCAAGGCATTCCTAGTGTATCACCAAAAATGTCTGTAAAAAAGCCAATGATAAAGCCTTGCACTTTTTTATCAGTCTTGTGCTGTTGACATTAGGTGCACTTGATTCAGAAGCCTTGCTCTCCTGATAAGCAAAGTGTTCCTATTTTAGACCATCTCATTTGTCTGACAGGACTAACTCCACCTACCTGGCGGACCATGAGAGCTAAATCAAGTGTGCCTACTGCGCTGGCCAATCGGATAGCTCAAATCACGTTGCCTACAGCTTCCACAACCCCACAGCAAAGATTGATACTAGCCTAGCTGAGATGTCATAACTTTTAAAGCCATGACCAGAGAAAGACTGTCAAAGAATACAGCAAACAGCTGCTGTTTTTATAAGTGAGTTCATGTTTAAGTTTTTATTCAACACTGTCAACACTATTTTTATTCAACACTTTTACAAAACATAAAATGTGCTTCTCCTTACTTCCACTCATGCTTCAGCTGCAGTGAATGAGTAGCCATGTATCAGTGGCGACTGTATCCCAGTGGCGTGTATTTATGCATGCCAAGGGAAGCCAGGCTTCCCCCCCGAAAATTAACAATAAAAAAAAAAAACACAACATAAATTATATTTGTCTCTCTGTGTTTCATCATTTTCATTAAATTCCAAGAGGCTGAATGTGTCTCACCGGAAAAAAGCATCCAAGCGAGTGAAACAGCCCCCCTCTGTCTCTGTAGCCCATCCATCTGATGCTGTCTGGTCAAAAAGAGTATGACATTGTTGTCGCCCGTAGCATTGAATGCAAGGGAAGCCAGCGAGCATTTGGAATCCCTTGATTAAAAAATGATAAAATAATAGCCATTAAACTAAACTGAGTGAACACAACTGTGAATAGTGTTGGCGCACCAAAAAAAAGTGTCAACGGAAACCAGTTTGAATTGTGCTTCACTCCAATTACATCGAGAGCAATACGTCATTGACAGAAACAACTTAAATTGTTGCATCTCATTGTGGTGTTGTCCTCCACTAGCTAGCTAGCTAAAATTGTCCCTTTCTTAAAATAGTCAAATCAAATCAAAATCAAATCAAATCAAATTTTATTGGTCACATACACATGGTTAGCAGATGTTAATGCGAGTGTAGCGAAATGCTTGTGCTTCTAGTTCCGACAATGCAGTAATAACCAACAAGTAATCTAGCTAACAATTCCAAAACTACTACCTTATACACACAAGTGTAAGGGGATAAAGAATATGTACATAAAGATATATGAATGAGTGATGGCACAGAGCGGCATAGGCAAGATACAGTAGATGGTATTGAGTGCAGTATATACATATGAGATGAGTATGTAAACAAAGTGGCATAGTTAAAGTGGCTAGTGATACATGTATTACATAAAGATGCAGTAGATGATATAGAGTACAGTATATACGTATACATATGAGATGAATAATGTAGGGTATGTAAACATTATATTAGGTAGCATTGTTTGAAGTGGCTAGTGATATATTTTACATCATTTCCCATCAATTCCCATTATTAAAGTGGCTGGAGTTGAGTCAGTGTGTTGGCAGCAGCCACTCAATGTTAGTGGTGGCTGTTTAACAGTCTGATGGCCTTGAGATAGAAGCTGTTTTTCAGTCTCTCGGTCCCAGCTTTGATGCACCTGTACTGACCTCGCCTTCTGGATGATAGCGGGGTGAACAGGCAGTGGCTCGGGTGGTTGTTGTCCTTGATGATCTTTATGGCCTTCCTGTGACATTGGGTGGTGTAGGTGTCCTGAAGGGCAGGTAGTTTGCTCCCGGAGATGCGTTGTGCAGACCTCACTACCCTCTGGAGAGCCTTACGGTTGTGGGCGGAGCAGTTACCGTACCAGGCGGTGATACAGCCCGACAGGATGCTCTCGATTGTGCATCTGTAGAAGTTTGTGAGTGCTTTTGGTGACAAGCCAAATTTCTTCAGCCTCCTGAGGTTGAAGAGGCGCTGCTGCGCCTTCTTCACAATGCTGTCTGTGTGGGTGGACCAATTCAGTTTGTCTGTGATGTGTACGCCGAGGAACTTAAAACTTACTGCCCTCTCCACTACTGTTCCATCGATGTGGATAGGGGGGTGTTCCCTCTGCTGTTTCCTGAAGTCCACAATCATCTCCTTAGTTTTGTTGACGTTGAGTGTGAGGTTATTTTCCTGACACCACACTCCGAGGGCCCTCACCTCCTCCCTGTAGGCCGTCTCGCCGTTGTTGGTAATCAAGCCTACCACTGTTGTGTCGTCCGCAAACTTGATGATTGAGTTGGAGGCGTGCGTGGCCACGCAGTCGTGGGTGAACAGGGAGTACAGGAGAGGGCTCAGAACGCACCCTTGTGGGGCCCCAGTGTTGAGGATCAGCGGGGTGGAGATGTTGTTGCCTACCCTCACCACCTGGGGGCGGCCCGTCAGGAAGTCCAGTACCCAGTTGCACAGGGCGGGGTCGAGACCCAGGGTCTCGAGCTTGATGACGAGCTTGGAGGGTACTATGGTGTTAAATGCCGAGCTGTAGTCGATGAACAGCATTCTCACATAGGTATTCCTCTTGTCCAGATGGGTTAGGGCAGTGTGCAGTGTGGTTGAGATTGCATCGTCTGTGGATCTATTTGGGCGGTAAGCAAATTGGAGTGGGTCTAGGGTGTCAGGTAGGGTGGAGGTGATATGGTCCTTGACTAGTCTCTCAAAGCACTTCATGATGACGGAAGTGAGTGCTACGGGGCGGTAGTCGTTTAGCTCAGTTACCTTACCTTTCTTGGGAACAGGAACAATGGTGGCCCTCTTGAAGCATGTGGGAACAACAGGCTGGGATAGGGATTGATTGAATATGTCCGTAAACACACAAGCCAGCTTGTCTGCGCATGCTATGAGGGCGCGGCTGGGGATGCCGTCTGGGCCTGCAGCCTTGCGAGGGTTGACACGTTTAAATGTTTTCCTCACGTCGGCTGCAGTGAAGGAGAGTCTGCATGTTTTGGTTGCGGGCCGTGTCAGTGGCACTGTATTGTCCTCAAAGCGGGCAAAAAAGTTATTTAGTCTGCCTGGGAGCAAGACATCCTGGTCCGTGACGGGTCTGGTTTTCTTTTTGTAATCCGTGATTGACTCTAGACCCTGCCACATACCTCTTGTGTCTGAGCCGTTGAATTGAGATTCTACTTTGTCTCTATACTGACGCTTAGCTTGTTTGATTGCCTTGCGGAGGGAATAGTTACACTGTTTGTATTCTGTCATGTTTCCGGTCACCTTGCCCTGATTAAAAGCAGTGGTTCGCGCTTTCAGTTTCACGCGAATGCTGCCATTAATCCACGGTTTCTGGTTTGGGAATGTTTTAATCGTTGCTATGGGAACGACATCTTCAACGCACGTTCTAATGAACTCGCTCACCGAATCAGCGTATTCGTCAATGTTGTTGTCTGACGCAATACGAAACATATCCCAGTCCACGTGATGGAAGCAGTCTTGGAGTGTGGAATCAGATTGGTCGGACCAGCGTTGAACAGACCTCAGCGCGGGAGCTTCTTGTTTTAGTTTCTGTCTGTAGGCAGGGATCAATAAAATGGAGTCGTGGTCAGCTTTTACGAAAGGAGAGCGGGGCAGGGCCTTATATGCCTCGCGGAAGTTAGAATAGCAATGATCCAAGGTTTTTCCAGCCCTGGTTGCGAAATCGATATGCTGATACAATTTAGGGAGTCTTGTTTTCAGATTAGCCTTGTTAAAATCCCCAGCTACAATGAATGCAGCCTCCGGATATATGGATTCCAGTTTGCAAAGAGTCAAATAAAGTTCGTTCAGAGCCATCTGCTTGGGGGGGAATATATACGGCTGTGATTATAATCGAAGAGAATTCCCTTGGTAGATAATGCGGTCGACATTTGATTGTGAGGAATTCTAAATCAGGTGAACAGAAGGACTTGAGTTCCTATATGTTGTTGTGGCCACACCACGTCTCGTTAACCATGAAGCATACGCCCCCGCCCCTCTTCTTACCAGAAAGATGTTTGTTTCTGTCGGCGCGATGCGTGGAGAAACCAGTTGGCTGCATCGACTCCGATAGCGTCTCTCCAGTGAGCCATGTTTCAGTGAAGCAAAGGACGTTACAGTCTCTGATGTCCCTCTGGATTGCTACCCTTGCTCGGATTTCATCAACCTTGTTGTCAAGAGACTGGACATTGGCGAGAAGAATGCTAGGGAGTGGTGCACGATGTGCCCGTCTCCGGAGTCTGACCAGAAGACCGCTTCGTTTCCCCCTTTTACGAAGTCGATTTTTGGGTCGCCGGCTGGGATCCATTCCGTTGTCCTGGGTGAAAGGCAGAACACAGGATCCGCTTTGCGAAAGTCATATTCTTGGTCGTACTGATGGTGAGTTGACGCTGCTCTTATATTCAGTAGTTCTTCTCGACTGTATGTAATGAACCCTAAGATGACCTGGGGTACCAATGTAAGAAATAACACGTAAAAAAACTAAAAACTGCATAGTTTCCTAGGAACGCGAAGTGAGGCGGCCATCTGTGTCGGCGCCGGAAGTCATGGATGGAGATAAGGATTTGGACTTGTGGTTTTACTTAATTCTCTGTAATTCTCTGGCCAATGATTATAATGGCGATTCTGTTCCAAACATACATTGTGCCCCTGGCTTGAGAGGATGGAAGTTCAATATGTAGCTAGATGTAGAAGACTAATGTTAACTAGCTAACGTTTCCCATGAAAGGAAGTTAGGCTTGCGAGCAAGCATCTTAGCCAGGTGGCCTAGGACAACAAAATCTAAGTGTGTGTACTGTATGACAGAGTCATAGACAGTTGGTCAACATGAAAAAGAGAGGAAGATATTGACGTTTCTCTACAAGTAGGGTGAGTCAAAATGTTTTTTCTACTTGTACAGACACACATACAAAGAAATCAGAACAATGGACAGTCACATCATATTTAGCTTACGTTGATTGGACTAAATTTATTTTGGTGCCTTTTAGTTGTCACTGTATTAGACTAAGCATAGGTGATTTGATGAAGTCGAAATGTTACTGGAATAGTGGAGGTTGTAATATGGCTTTTTTTTTTGCTTCCCCTGTGATTTTACCCACACAGCACTACTGCTGTGTCCCCTCTCTTGTCAGTCTCACCGAAGGAAAGGAGAGAGCAGGGCACGTGAGAGGCGAACCCTCTGCTGCTCTCTCTCCCTCCGCTGGTAGGCCTATGATTAGTACAGTAAAATAAAAAAATACAATTATTTCGATATATGCTCCGCTGTATCTCGCAAGTGATACAACACCTGATCTATTTTGTTATAAAAGCTCGAGTTTTGAAATATAAGAAGGTCTGAGTAGAACAATATTGGCAGGCCAGTCATGCTGTGATAATGTATTAGGCCTGCTGCACAAACCTCATTCCCACGTAATTGTTTTTATTTCGGTGAATGTTACATATGCTTACATTTTTTAAGTCATGTTTTTTTTAAATCTGAGCGGGTAGATCTTGGTTTGCTTTTTTTTTTTTCTTGACTCAAAAAAGGTTGGTGACCACTGATTTAAACTGACTTCAATCAATGAGTGAACATATTTCATGGCCCTAAATATGTTAAATTAAAATCTCTGAGCCATCATATCTAAGCCAATATGACACCAATGTCGATGACAATTGGCAAAATCAACTTGATTGGAGGTACACAATCTTGTCATGTGTCGTCCAGGCCGTTACCGAGAACCACTATATTGTATTTTTGACAGGGTCTTTGCATTAGGTTGGGGCAATTTACTGACGACCTGATCTCAAATTCGAGATGTCAGATTAAGACCATTACACTTAGATCCATTTGGACTGAATACATTGGTAGGTGCAACAGTTTTTATTAAATTCACAATATATTCACAATATTGTCCCCATTCTGCCAAAAACAACAACAACGATGTGCTACCTATTTGTAGCATTTCTGACAATACTAACATCTTTTCAGCTGAATATCAGAGTTCTTTTGACCTGTGCGCAGTCAAAAGAAAATGCCATGTTTTGCTAACTTGGTTAGCAATGTGATTAAATTAAACATTTTTCAACAGATCAGCTGTTTTTTATTTTTATTTTAACCCCCTTTTTCATGGTATCCAATTGTTAGTAGCTACTATCTTGTCTCATTGCTACAACTCCTGTACGGGCTCGGGAGACATGAAGGTCGAAAGTCATGCGTCCTCCGATACACAACCCAACCAACTGCTTCTTAACACAGCGCACATCTAACCCGGAAGCCAGCCGCACCAATTTGTCGGAGGAAACCGTGCACCTGGTGACCTTGTTTAGCGTGCACTGCGCCAGGCCCGCTACAGGAGTCACTGGTGAGCGATGAGACAAGGATATCCCTACTGGCCAAGCCCTCCCTAACCCGGACGACGCTAGGCCAATTGTGAGTTGCCCTACGGACCTCCCGGTCGCGGCCAGTTGCGACAGAGCCTGAGCGCGAACCTAGAGTCTCTGGTGGCACAGCTGGCGCTGCAGTGCCACCCAGGAGGCCTCCAGATCAGCTGTTTTTGATTTAAAAAAATACCAAGCAAGAAATGCATTCCAGGTAACTACCTCGTGAAGCTGGTTAAGAGAAAGCCAAGAGTGTGCAAAGGGTGGCTATTTTAAAGAATCTCAAATATAAAATATATTCTGATTTGTTTAACACTGTTTTGATTACAACTTGATTCAATATGTGTTATGTCATAGTTTTGATGTATTCACTATTATTCTACAATGTAGAAAATAGTAAAAGTAAAGCCAAACCCCTGAATGAGTAGGTGTGTCCAAACTTTTGACTGGTAGTGTATAGATTTTTTTTCTCTCACAAAAAAGTATTGTTTTAGCTGACCGATATAGGCATCTGTAGCCCGGGAACAAATTCTCGATTCCCAATCATCTTCCCATGGCTATTGATTCTGTACACATACAGTACATTGTAGCCTACTCATATGTGTTAGTTTAATTTAGTTGATGTTATAAATATGAACCGGTATGAAAATAAAGCACATAGCATATTGAGGTGAGATCAAGGTTTGATGAAAACTATTTAAAGGTGTAGGCTCTACATAGTATTCTATTACAGTTTCAGGGCCAGACCTCGCGACTTTCTTAAAGTTCCCTGATTACCTCATTTGAAATATACTTACTAGAGGTGGAAGTGAAACTTGCCTGTTGAGGAACTAGGCTAAATCATGATTTGAATTGAATGAAAAACCATTGTTGTCAGATCTCCCTTTATATTGGTACTGTAATATATACCGTGCCTTGCAAAAAAAAATGTATTCCTCCGCCTTGGCGTTTTTCCTATTTTGTTGCATTACAACCTGAAGGAAAAAGGAAACCGCACACTGCTCTTGATAGTATCACTGATCTTTAATAAGCTTACGTATCAGCCTCACGGCCTTCTTCAGAGCTTTTGAGGTTTTAAAAAATTAGCACCCTTATGTAGACCTAACCCCACCCATATCCGTTCCACACATGGAAAGGGGCGGGAGGCGAAGGAAAAACAAATAAGTGCTACCAAATATGACAATATGCATTTCATAAATATTCATACAAAGTGTGTAAATAAGACGTATTTAACACATCTGTAAAACCACAATGAGGACATAGCAAGTTTTCATTAATCATTGGGTACATCGTACAAAAAGCAGAGTAGTCTTAAATAGATTCAAAATATTTTGGTAGGCATGTTGTGTAAATCAAATGATACAAACCCCCCCAAAATCCATTTGAATTCTGTCAGAGTCTATCTAGAGGATAGCGAAGGACACAGGCGCAGGACACAGGCGCAGGACACAGGTAAGAGTAAAAAATTTACTGTATTTACTCAATCCAAGAACGTAACAAAAATCCCGTTACAAAACAGGACTCGAACTCCAACACACGAAACCACGCACAAAACAGAAAGGGAAACCAGAGGGTTAAATAAGGAACATTATCATGAGATGGGAACCAGGTGTGTAAAACAGACAAAACAAAAGGAATAACGAAACATGGATCGGTGGCAGCTAGAAAGCCGGTGACGTCGACCTCCGAACACCGGCCAAACAAGGAGGGGGAACAACTTTGGTGGAAGTCGTGACAAATTACAGGTTGTAAGGCAACTAAATAGGAAAAATGCCAAAGGGGGGGTGAATACTTTCGCAAGCCACTGTACCGTTTGTCCATCCAGTTTCACTGGGATTCCCATTCAGGTTCCAAAGAGGCCTTCGTGAAGAGAGAATGGACAGGTGCACGTTGTTGCACACACGAACACACACACACACGAACACACGCACATACACACACACACACACACACACACACACACACACACACACACACACACACACACACACACACACACACACACACACACACACACACACACACACACACACAGCCTTAGGACATACATCCAGAGAACCGCAGAGGATTTCCTGGATGGAAAACATGTGCTCTGACTAAGGTGGTTATGTCTGGGTGGTTTATCTCATTGTCATGCCAGCCGGCAGAGCAGAAAGTGTTCTGATTATTCCACTAGGTAATGAGGCCTTGGTCCCTACTCACAGACATACTGTATAGTAGACTGCTGGGGATTCATTTTCTGATGAAACTCAATGTTTGTGTAAACAGTAAGTGTGCACGTTGTACTGTGCATGTTGTGCTAATGGATGTAAGCTGTGCTCTATACATGACTACTGTATGACTACTGGACATATGCAGTGCTCTATACATGACTACTATATGACTACTGGATATATGCAGTGCTCTATACATAACTACTGGATATATGCAGTGCTCTATACATAACTACTGTATGACCACTGGATATATTCAGTGCTCTATACATAACTACTATATGACTACTGGATGTATGCAGTGCTCTATACATGACTACTGGATGTATGCAGTGCTCTATACATGACTACTGTGTGACTACTGGATGTATGCAGTGCTCTATACATGACTACTGTGTGACTACTGGATGTATGCAGTGCTCTATACATGACTACTGGATGTATGCAGTGCTCTATACATGACTACTGTGTGACTACTGGATGTATGCAGTGCTCTATACATGACTAATGGATGTATGCAGTGTTCTATACATGACTACTGTATGACTACTGGATGTATGCAGTGCTCTATATATGGCTGCTATGTGACAACTGCTTGCTTGCTTCATTTTGTCAAATTGTGTTGCCTTGGCAACCACACAGTCCATCTCATCTGCTTTGCTGTGTGCTGCTGCATTATAAGGAGAGAGAGAATGAGAGAGAGTGAAGAAGATAATGCGAGAGAGAACGAAAGAGAGAGGGAGAACGAGAGAGAAAGAATGAGTGTGAGCTGGCCAAGGTTTTGGATGTTATACAGCAGGTACAGTATGAACCGTGACTGTTTTCCAAGAGTGGCAGCCAACCAGCAGTACTGCCACTGTCCTACTATCCTCACGTCAGCCAACATAGAGCTATAGATTAGCCTGTCATATCGTCTGTATGTTAGGGGTTAGCGATTTGCCAGGGCTTCACTCAGCTATTCCCTTCCTCTACTGAGCCAGTCTGCTGAGTTTCACTAGGCTATTCCCTTCCTCTACTGACTCAGTCTGTTGAGTTTCACTAGGCTATTCCCTTCCTCTGAGCCAGTCGTTCTCTCTCTCTCTTCATTGATAGCTGTGGGGTTGTTGTTCTTTTGCATTGGCAGGGGACCTGGGCAGGACAGGACAGAAAGGGGGGAGGCAGAACCAGGGCCAGCAGGTCGCAGGTAGAGATCTCAGTTGGTTGGTCACATGTGGAGAAGTCACAGGAATGCAGGTCTCAGGTAGGGCAGGCTCAGAGACTGGACCAGGTGGGATCAAACCAGGAATGTTAGCATCAGAGACTGGACCAGGTGGGATCAAAGCAGAAAGGTTAGCATCAGAGACTGGACCAGGTGGGATCAAACCAGGAAGGTTAGCATCAGAGACTGGACCAGTTGGGATCAAACCAGGAAGGTTAGCATCAGAGACTGGACCATGTGGGATCAAACCAGGAAGGTTAGCATCAGAGACTATACCAGGTGGGATCAAACCAGGAAGGTTATTATCAGAGACTGGACCAGGTGGGATCAAACCAGGAAGGTTAGCATCAGAGACTGGACCAGTTGGGATCAAACCAGGAAGGTTACCATCAGAGACTGGACCAGGTGGGATCAAACCAGAAAGGTTAGCATCAGAGACTGGACCAGGTGGGATCAAACCAGAAAGGTTAGCATCAGAGACTGGACCAGGTGGGATCAAACCAGGAAAGTTAGCATCAGAGACTGGACCAGGTGGGATCAAACCAGGAAGGTTATTAACAGAGACTGGACCAGGTGGGATCAAACCAGGAAGGTTAGCATCAGAGACTGGACCAGGTGGGATCAAACCAGGAAGGTTAGCAACAGAGACTGGACCAGGTGGGATCAAACCAGGATGGTTAGAATCAGAGACTGGACCAGGTGGGATCAAACCAGGAAGGTTAGGGTCAGACATGATTCCTACGATGGTCTGTCGGAGGACCTGTTGAGTTCAACAGGTCATGGCTGATATGGTGTCTTTCTGTGTTTGTGTGTGTCTGTGTGTCTGTGTGCCTGTGCGCTCGTGTGTGCGCTCGTGTGTGTGCATGTTTGTGAAGGTTGAAGAGGTCTTTCCTTCCATGTGAGAGACAACAACAACAGCATGTGAAAGACAACACCAACCGTGCCAATTGTGTATAAGTACATGTTTCACATTACACACTTTTTTTAAGACTGGGTCCTCTTGAAGAGCCTTGAAAATCCTATAATGTTTTTTGAAAATTTTTTCAGCAGTGGTTGCCATGACAACTGTGCATTTTATTTCAGGCTCTTTTGATACAGTGTGGATCAGAGTACCTACAAATTATGTATGATGATTGTGGATTTATTCATGATGGGGTTTCCTGACTACCAGCTCTCACAGGCGCACGTCAGATGTTTCTCCAATGTCAAATTTCTAATTTGTTCCAAACATAAAATTAAACGTAATAAAATAACAATAATAAACAGCAGCAGTGTAGAAACAAAGGGGGGGGGGGGGTGTCAATGTAAATAGTCTGGGTGGCCATTTAATTAATTGTTCAGTAGTCTTACGGAATGGGGGTAGAAGCTGTTAAGGAGCCTATTGGACCTAGACTTGGTGCTTTTCTTGCCGTGTGGTAGCAGAGAGAACAGTCTATGACTTGGGTAACTGGAGTCTTTGACAATTTTTTTAACCTTCCTCTGACACCACCTAGTACAGTGCCTTGCGAAAGTATTCGGCCCCCTTGAACTTTGCGACCTTTTGCCACATTTCAGGCTTCAAACATAAAGATATAAAACTGTATTTTTTTGTGAAGAATCAACAACAAGTGGGACACAATCATGAAGTGGAACGACATTTATTGGATATTTCAAACTTTTTTAACAAATCAAAAACTGAAAAATTGGGCGTGCAAAATTATTCAGCCCCTTGACTTTCAGTGCAGCAAACTCTCTCCAGAAGTTCAGTGAGGATCTCTGAATGATCCAATGTTGACCTAAATGACTAATGATGATAAATACAATCCACCTGTGTGTAATCAAGTCTCCGTATAAATGCACCTGCACTGTGATAGTCTCAGAGGTCCGTTAAAAGCGCAGAGAGCATCATGAAGAACAAGGAACACACCAGGCAGGTCCGAGATACTGTTGTGAAGCTGTTTTAAAGCTGGATTTGGATACAAAAAGATTTCCCAAGCTTTAAACATCCCAAGGAGCACTGTGCAAGCGATAATATTGAAATGGAAGGAGTATCAGACCACTGCAAATCTACCAAGACCTGGCCGTCCCTCTAAACTTTCAGCTCGTACAAGGAGAAGACTGATCAGAGATGCATCCAAGAGGACCAAGATCACTCTGGATGAACTGCAGAGATCTACAGCTGAGGTGGGAGACTCTGTCCATAGGACAACAATCAGTCGTATATTGCACAAATCTGGCCTTTATGGAAGAGTGGCAAGAAGAAAGCCATTTCTTAAAGATATCCATAAAAAGTGTTGTTTAAAGTTTGCTACAAGCCACCTGGGAGACACACCAAACATGTGGAAGAAGGTGCTCTGGTCAGATGAAACCAAAATTGAACTTTTTGGCAACAATGCAAAACGTTATGTTTTGGCGTAAAAGCAACACAGCTGAACACACCATCCCCACTGTCAAACATGATGGTGGCAGCATCATGGTTTGGGCCTGCTTTTCTTCAGCAGGGACAGGGAAGATGGTTAAAATTGATGGGAAGATGAATGGAGCCAAATACAGGACCATTCTGGAAGAAAACCTGATGGAGTCTGCAAAAGACCTGAGACTGGGACGGAGATTTGTCTTCCAACAAGACAATGACCCAAAACATAAAGGAAAATCTACAATGGAATGGTTCAGAAATAAACATATCCAGGTGTTAGAATGGCCAAGTCAAAGTCCAGACCTGAATCCAATCGAGAATCTGTGGAAAGAACTGAAAACTGCTGTTCACAAATGCTCTCCATCCAACCTCACTGAGCTCGAGCTGTTTTGCAAGGAGGAATGGGAAAAAATTTCAGTCTCTCGATGTGCAAAACTGATAGAGACATACCCCAAGCGACTTACAGCTGTAATCGCAGCAAAAGGTGGCGCTACAAAGTATTAACTTAAGGGGGCTGAATAATTTTGCACGCCCAATTTTTCAGTTTTTTATTTGTTAAAAAAGTTTGAAATATCCAATAAATGTTGTTCCACTTCATGATTGTGTCCCACTTGTTGTTGATTCTTCACAAAAAAATACAGTTTTCTATCTTTATGTTTGAAGCCTGAAATGTGGCAAAAGGTCGCAAAGTTCAAGGGGGCCGAATACTTTCGCAAGGCACTGTATATAGGTCCTGGATGGCAGGAAGCTTGGCCCCAGTGATTTATTGGGCCGTACGCGCTGCCATCTGTAGCACCTTTCGGTCGGATGCCGAGCAGTTGCCATACCAGGCGGTCAGGATGCTCTCGATGGTGCAGCTGTAGAAAGTTTTGAGGATCTGGGGAGCCAAATTTTTTCAGTCTCCTGAGGGAGAAAAGGTGTTGTCGTGCACTCTTCACGACTGTCTTGGTATATTTGGACCATGATAGTTTGTTGGTGGACACCAAGGAACTTGACTCTCGACCCTCTCCACTATAGCCCTGTCAATATGAATTTGGGTGTGTTCAGCCCTACTTTTCCTGTAGTCCACGATCCGCTCCTTTTGTCTTGCTCACGTTGAGGGATAGGTTGTTGTTCTGGCACCACACTGCCAGGTCTCTGACCTCCCTATAAGCTGTCTCATCATTGTTGGTGATCAGACCTACCACTGTTGTGTCATCAGCAAACTTAATGATGGTGTTGGAGTCGTGCTTGGCCACGCAGTTATGGGTGAACAGGGAGTACGGGGGGAGGGGGGACTAAGCACGCACCCTTGAGGGGCCCCCGTGTTGAGGATCAGCGTGGCAGATGTATTGTTGCATTCCCTAACCACTTGGGAGCGGCCCGTCAGGAAGTCCAGGGTCCAGTTGCAGAGGGAGGTATTTAGTCCCAGGGTCCTTAGCTTAGTGATAAGCTTTGTGGGCACTATGATGATACACGCTGAGATGATGGTGTTGATGTGAGCCATGACCAGCCTTTCAAAGCGCTTCTTGGCTGCCGACGTGAGTGCTATGGGGCGGTAATCATTTAGGCAGGTTACCTTCGCTTTATTGAGCACAGGGACTATGCTGGTCTGCTTGAAACATGTAGGTATTACAGACTCAGTCAGAGGGAGAGGTTGAAAATATCAGTGAAGACACTTGCCTGAGTACACGTCCTGGTAATCCGTCTAGCCCTGCGGTCTTGTGAATGTTGACCTGTTTAAAGGTCATGCTCACATCGGCGTGATCACACAGTTGTCCAGAACAGTTGGTGCTCCTATGCATGCTTCGGTGTTGCTTGCCTTGAAGCGAGCATAAAAGGAATTTAGCTCGTCTGGTAGGCTCACATCACTAGGCTGCTCGCGACTGGGTTTCCCTTTGTAGTCCATAATAGTTTGCAAGCCATGCCACGTCTGAGGAGCATCAGAGCCGGTGTAGTAGGATTCAATCATAGTCAATACATAGTGTATTGACACTTTGCCTGTTTGATGGTTCGTCTGAGGGCATAGCAGGATTTCTTATAAGCGTCCGGATTAGTGTCTCACTCCTTGAAAGTGGCAGCTCTATCCTTTAGCTCGGTGCGGATGTTGCCTGTAATGCTCCAGAGGTGATGGAAGATACCATTAGTCCCAAGCTCCTAGGAATAGTTTCAGAGGTGATGGAAGATACCATTAGTCCTGAGCTTCTAGGTATAGTCCCAAAGGTGATGGAAGTGGAACAGGAACAGATGTAGAGTGCTATGGTTTCGTTTATGGAGGACTCATGAGGATGCTTATGGAAAAGAGGAGAGAGAGGAGATAAATAACAGAGGGAACCTTCCTGTGGGCCTCTCCAGATCCCTAAAGCCCAGAGAATGATTACCCTGAGTCTCTCAGCCGGGCTCAACCGGTTTTTATGGTGCTGTGCTGCACTGGTGGCCGAGTCAGAACAGCCTCTCAGCCGGACACAACCGGTCTTTACAGCCCTGCACTGGTGGCAGAGACAGAACAGCCTATCAGCTTGGCTCAAACTGTCATTATGGAGCTACGCTGCACTGGTGGGAGAGACAGAACAGCCGGACTCAACCGGTCTTCACGGCGCTGCACTGCACTGGTGGCAGAGACAGAACAGTCTCTCAGCCGGGCTCAACCGTTTTTTACGGTGTTGAACTGGTGACAGAGAGAAAACAGCCGGGCTCAACCGGTCTTTACGGCAATGCGCTGCACTGGTGGCAGAGACAGAACATCCTCTCAACCGGGTTCAAACGGTTTTTACGACGCTGCACTGGTGGCAGAGATAGGACAGCTTCTCAGCCGGCCTCAACCGGTCTTTACAATGCTACGCTGGTGGCAGAGACTGAACAGCTGGGCTCAACCGGTTGTTACGGTGCTGCGCTGGTGGCAGAGCTTAATTTTTAAATCGGGAGGAGCCGGAACAAAAAGTGAGCTCGAGAGTGTGATGACCTGAGGAGTTCTGATGTAGCGGAACACATAAAACATAATCATAATAACCTTCATAGTAAAGCATTGCATGCATATCATCGCATTTGCGTGGTGGCATAGAGCAGTAGAGTAGAGGCACTTATAGAAGTTGCACACATGGGGAACATTTCTAGTAGCCAATGGTCCGGGAAAATGTTGGCCTTTATAAACACATTTTATGCAATTCTACTTCATTTTACATGACTGGAGACTTTGGCAGAATCTTTTTTAATACTGCACAAATTATCAAAATGGCAAGCTACTTTCACTGAAAACTGAATCTGAGATCAATAAAAACGACCTTGTCTCAAATCTATCAATAGCCTAGGTGTGGGAAATTATAGTTTTAAAAATGCTTTCTAGTTTCACTGACTCAAACCATAAACCTGGGCCAGCCCAACCCAAATCAACTTTTAGAATATTAGGCCCGGGCTGAAAATCAACTATTTTTACATTCGTTTTTTTTTGTGGGGGCAGGAGAGTTAACTAAAAGGCAACTCAAATGTACTTTGATCACTTTTATTAGAATTGTTACATTGCACAAATGATTCTTCATGCCAAGAGAGTTACCAGATCCGACCAAATAGGTTCCGGAACAAAACAGTTAAAAATGGAGAGGTGCAGCGGAAATTAAGCACCGGCACTGCAATGGTGGCAGACACGGAACAGCCTCTTATCTGTTTCAATAGACCTGGCACAGGAGGGAGGGGCACAGCAGGCTCCTACTTGATTTGCCCTAAACAAAAATGTATCAACCTCATTATATTTATCAACCCCAACATTAATTATAATCCACATAATAATTCACATTTCCTGCTGCTCAGAAACTGAACTGATCAAATTAAGATCCTACATCTGTATGTACTATATATTCAAAGTAAATAATCAAAATCTTTATTGGATTTCATGAGATTTTAAAGATACACTTCCCCAGCTCTCTTGCTGCCGTTTTTGAAAGCAGCTGAAAAAACAATTGAGATTTGGAGCGATCACTTACTGCACCTGCATAAGGTGACTGAATGCATTTACACAAGTCTGAGCATTATTCTTATTACTCTCTCTCTCTCTGTATTTCTGTCAGACCAGCAGTATTCCCCTTGGTCCCCGTCTCGACACTTCGATGAAGGCAGACGCCACCCCGTCCCCCCAGCTTGGAACATGAAGGGCTTATCGGGCGGTCGCTCCCAGCACCAGATCCTCTCGCCCCACGGACTAGACCAGTTCGACTACCCCCAAGACATCCATGGCATGGGTCACCATGGTGGCGCCTCCGACTCACGCCACACCTCCTACCTGCTCAGCCCCACTGAGAGCTGCCCCATGGACTACCACCACCGCTACTCACCGCGCAGCTCCATTCACTCAGACTGCATGATGATGTCCCCCGTCATGATGGCGCCCTCGTCAGTCGGCGTTGGCCCCATCGACCACGTTTCCAGCAGCACCTTCCCCAGAATGCACTACAGCACCCAATACTATGACTCAGCCACGCGGGACGACTGCGCCGCCATCACTGCCTCCGCCACCTCCCATGCTGCTGCCACTGCCGCTTCTGTCTTGCAGTACCAAGGCAGCGGCAAGAGCAACCGCATCCCGGCCAATCTGCTGGACCAGTTTGAGAAGCAGCTGCCGCTGCATCACGATGGCTTCCACACGCTGCAGTACCAGAGGGCGTCAACCACCACCACCACGGAGCAGCGCAGCGAGAGCCCCGGACGCATCCGCCACCTGGTCCACTCTGTCCAGAAGCTTTTCACAAAGTCCCATTCCCTGGAGGGATCATCCAAGATGAACGGCACCAAGGGTGAAGGAGGAGGAGGGGGACATCACGGAGGCTCCCAACACGGCCACCATGGAGGCTCCAAGCACGGCAGCAAGCGGAGCAAGAGCAAAGAGCGCAAGGCGCACCGCTCGGGGGGCGCGGGTGGCTTCTGGAGCTCTGACGACAACCTGGACAGCGACAGCACCTACCGCACGCCCAGCGTCATGAGCCGTCACCATGGTGACTACGCCCATGCCGCCCACTGCTACCCGGACTCCATGCATCACAGTCACTTTGGGGACATGTCCCTCAAGACCTCGAAGAGCAACAACGACGTCAAGTGCTCAGCATGCGAGAGCATGGCCACGGCTCCGGAGGGTAAGTTTATGAAGAGAAGTTCCTGGTCTACGCTGACTGTCAGCCAGGCCAAGGAAGCTTACAGGAAGTCCTCCCTCAACCTGGAGAAACCCATGATGCACACAGACCTCAAGCCCTCACTACGGGCCTGTCACTATCTGCAGGTGAGTAGTGTTCAGAGCCATGGCTCTGTGGTGTGTGTGCGTGTGTGTGTGTGTGTGTGTGTGTGTGTGTGTGTGTGTGTGTGTGTGTGTGCGTGCGCGTGCATGTGCGCGTGCACGTGCACACTGATACTGCTGAACAAAGATGTTGAACCTTGCCCAAAGCTTACAGTAGCTTTTATGTTGTATGTGGAATAATTCATGACAGAGGTAAAACATGACAGAGGTAATATAATAATTTCCCAATTTATCGTATCACACATCCAAATATATTACGAACAGTAGCAGCCATTGATCTCATTGATTCTTAGAAAGGACCTCCTGAGCAAAACATAATGATGGATGCATCAGTCAGCCCAGTCAGTAAAACCTCCTTGATTGAACCTGTCCTTTTCTATTCTCAGAGGAACATTTCAAGCTCCTATGTGTGAGGCCAATATACTTTATCTGTGATTCCCCATTGTGAGTTCCCTGGGGGAGCTATTGTCTATTTAGAGCGATCAATTGAGGGAATCAATGTCATGGAGGAAGAGACTGTAGATAATAGGGATGGAAGCTTCCTTGGATAACCTTCTCTATCTGGTGGGCAACTCCTGCTGTTTTTTAAACACCATGGATCTTTTTCACGCACACACGAACAGAGAGACGGAGAGAGAGAGATTTAAAGTAAAATACACTCACCTGACTTAACACACAGCAGCAATAAATTATGCTATTTCCAAGTTTGACACGTTTGGGGTTTCAGACTGTTAACCTACGGACACAAGGTACAGGCTACGGTTCTCATCTTTTAAATGTTTGATTTCTACCTCAATAACGCTGAATTGCAAAAGTGTTCAACACTGCCTTGGCATATTGGATTTGTGTAAAGTACACTTCCATAGAAGTTTATATAGATGTTATTATTCATTATAGCTCTTTGTTGGACACTAACAATCTTCTGAGATAGTATTGTAAGATGATCAGGGATTGAGTCAAGGGTATACGCTATTCACAAAATAAAAGAGACGCGAAACCTGTGTTTACCGTACGTGGCTTTTTATTTTGTGAATAGCGTATATCGGCGGTATTTTTTTTTTACCACTACATCCCTAATTATAATCATGCAGTGTCAGCAAATGTGATACATAAAGACCTTTAGGACCAGAGGTATCTACATGCATCTACATGCAGGTTTGTCTACTCTACACAGAGTCTACAAAACATTAAGAACACCTGCTCTTTCCATGACATAGACTGAATCCTGGTAAAAGGAAGGTGTTCCTAATATTTGGTCTACTCAGTGTATAGTCAGTGGCCTAATTCTGATATGTACAGGTTAGTCTATATTCAGTGACCTAATCCCGATAAGAAACAGGTTGGTCTATATTCAGTGACCTAATCCTGATAAGAAACGATAAGAAACAGGTTGGTCTATATTCAGTGACCTAATCCCGATAAGAAACAGGTTGGTCTATATTCAGCAGAGGACTCAGAGGTAGGACAGTGATTGAGAAACGCTGAGCTGCTTCTTCCAAGTGAAGTCATTATGCTAACAAGATCCAATAAGGGCACCTGCTGTAGAAACGGCGAGACCACATCAAGATGATGGAGGTGAAGCCTGTTGTGTAATAAAGTGATACATTCAGGTCAAAGGTGAGGGTTTGATTGCATTACTTTCACTCCAGGCCTTACTGTCGCTTCAGTCACCCATCCTTCTGTATTATTGTGGGAGCGATATCACCCAGCTAAATATTCAATTAAAGTCTCCCCACCATCATATCTAAACCAATATGACACCAATCTAGATGAAGATTCGTAAAACAACTTGATTGGAAGCACACAATACATTCTAGCCTCTCGTCATGAGCCGTCCGACTGTTACAGAGAACCACATACCAGATTATTTAACATGGTTTCTAGCAACTGAGTTTTAAGAGTATTTTCTGCACCTACCTTGCTCAAATTCGAGACATCGGATTAAAATGAGACGATAGCATCCGTAAAGTGACTATTGGATTTAAGAAATGTCGGATTGACTAAGTTTGTAGGTGCAACAATTTTAATTAAATGTATAATCTATTGCTCTCACATGCTAATTTCTGTTCATTAAGAACCAACGATGTGCTACCTTTTTGTAGCATTTCTGACAATGCTAACATCTTTTCAGCTGAATCTGAGTTCTACAACTGGAACCAACAATTCGGTTGCTGCTTCTCACCAGTCAGATGAGAAGCACGCTACAAGCAAAGGAATGGAATTTAGCTAGATAGGTATATTTGGTTTGCATCTTTTTTCAAAAAGGACAAAAAAATCAAGAATCAAGGGTGAAACGTTAAACTACAGTTTGTTTATTATATGGCTGTTTATCAATGAATCTGACCAATACAGGCCTCTCATCTTTTTAAGTGGGAGAACTTGCACAATTGGTGGCTGACTAAATACTTTTTTGCCCCACTGTATATATATTTTTTTACATTTTCACAGGTGGAAGGCCTACACCAGTATTGCACCGATATTGATGCAGCAAATGTGATGGGATAGTCTGGAGCCTGGTAGAGAGGTAGACTGGGCTGAATCTGTCAGTCTTCTGCACCGAGCAGACGTTTGTATCCTATCCATTCATCCACATGGCTTTTGAAGTTAGATTTAGACCAAGTATTCTCAGTAACACATCTGAAGGTCAAGCTGGTGTCCCCTGGTGATTTGCACCAGTCATTGTAACAAATGATATCCCCAGGGCCTAAACACCCCAGCATCCATGTGCTTAGAGAGTGTGACACACCTACCTGCCTGCCTGCATGCCTGCCTGCCTGCCTGCCTCCCTGCCTGCCTGCTTGCCTGCCTGCCTGCTTGCCTGCCTGCCTGTGCTCACCATGCAGCGTTATTGAGACGGATTAGGGTAATGGTCTGCATCCCTGTCCGGTGGGCGTGCTTCAACATCTGGCCGCCGTACATGCACCCAGTAATTGTAATGAATAAGCTGTCAAGCCTTACATATATATTTCTCCCTGAGTACTCGCTGGCTGGGGCGATCTGCTCGCCACACTCAATAAAGTTTGATGGAATGGCTTCTTCTGTCCGGCTGTCATCTTGTGTGTCTAGCACAGCTCAGGCACAGGTGGCAGGACTTTGATTCTTTCACATTATACACTGGGTGGTTTGAGCCCTGAATGCTAATTGACTGACAGCCGTGGTATATCAGACCGTATATCACAGGTATTTGTACTGCTCTAATTATGTTGGTAACCAGTTTACAATAGCAATAAAGCACCTCTGGGGTTTGTGGTATATTACCAATATACCACGGCTAAGGGCTGTGTCCAGGCACTCCACGTTGCGTCGTGCATATGAACAGTCCTTAGCCGTAGTATATTGGCCATATACCACACCCACTCAGGCCTTATTGCTTAATTAGAGAACCGGGGTGCCTGTGGCATTGGCTTTTTTGTTGTTTATCTCATTAATGCAATGTTATGGTTTCCATTTTTACTATGAGAATTATTACATACCCACACAGCCGGAAACTCCCTCCCTTCCTCTACTGTTAAACAGTCTGTTTAAGGGAGCGAACCAAATGTATTAGATGGTGTGTACTAACAAAAAGAAAAGCTGTTATCCAATGTGTGTCAAACTATTCTGAGCATTTTAGTGTTCATCATTCAAGATAGTCCATCTTAGTCTCCTAGAAACGTTTAACTCACCAGTCTATGGGTGTTGATAAAATGTATACCAACTAATGGCACCAGACCTTTTCTAGCCTAATCGAACCCAGTGGTGCAGCCAAGTGCCTCTTCATTCAGGTGTGACAACATCCACTCAGAGAAGAGACAGGGGAAAGCTAACAAGCTAGCGCTGGGCTCTCATGAGCGATGCCTGCCTTGTTAACCACTGCCCCAGCTGATCAAAGACAACGCATTAGGAGAAAAAATAATTCCTTTGCTTTATTGCTGTCTTTAAGCATGATTAATTTAGTTTCCACACAATCACTGTATTTTTATTCTCTTGTGGGAATGGAGAAACGCAGAAACAGCAGATTAGTGTGAATGATAGTTTTGCTGATAGAGCTTTGAAGTGAAGATATAAGCAAGCCAGCTAATTATCCTGTTGGCTTGCGAAGTCAGGCATTGCTGAGGATTTGCGTTAAAAAAAAGTATATATTTTTATTTTTAAAGCTTAGCCTCTTTGCTCTCTTGCCAACATGTCCACTTAGGTCACAAGAGCAGTCTGTCTGCAATTGCCTTTTGACCCAACCTGGCTTTGCAATGCTTTAGGAAGTGTTCATCAGTATTCACCTTGTATGTAATTAGTTACATTGAATTAGATTTTCCTGATGAATGTTTTTATTTGCTGTATCCCCTCCCTCACTAATCGTCAAGGCAACACTGTACTTGAGAGGTACAGGAATGTGTAGCACATAGCATCCGTACTGCCTTTCTGAGACAGAATTATTGTTGCTCCGGATTCAGAAATGCCTTGTCTTTACTTGGTCAGTGGTATTGACAGTGATTGAACGGTGAGGAAAGTTGTGCGTTCACATCCTGGCTGGGGTGGAATTTCCACTCTGTCACATATGCAGCTTCCTGTTGGATCCGTATCACCTCTTCTCTGAGGTCACCTGACCTAATGTTCTTTTGCTCTATACAGATTATATGCGAGAAAGGAGCCGTTTATAGATCAGGTTTATGTCCACCGATGGCTGCATTTAATATACATATATGTGTGAGTGAGTGAGGTTACCTCCAGAAACAGAAAACCCAACATTCATCCTACTCTGCTCTCTCTGATAGCAGCCCAGGGACTGTTGAGGGGAAATAACCAGACAGGGCCCATGATTGGTTGGGGGGGAATAACTGGCAGAGGTAGAGAGGGAGACCACTAGTGCCCCAGGCTGTTGTTCTAAGAACCACTGCTCCCCTTGTCCACTGGGGGCACAACGTGATGGAATTTTATGTTATACATCCAGTACATACGCCTGATCATTATACTGGACAGCTACAACATATGTGTGACATCATTAATTTGATTGGCCGTTGATGGCTAATTTCATGTCAATGCCAATATTCCTTGAAATGAGTATGTGTAAGATATATGGTTAAAGTATATGAATATGATCATCCGTCTTAGAGTGCTAGAAAATATTTTCAATTCGCATGTACTGTCTACTAATGTGAATTGACTAGAACATGCCTTATTAAACTATTAACCTTCTTTGATTTCACCAATTAGAGCTACTTGTACAGTAAATTATCTGCTTTGTTTTGGTGTGGAAATGTTTATGGCAAAGCAACACCATGTAATTAACAATGATCCCTTAATCACTATTAATTGTTCTGCCGTTCGTCGAACGACTGTTACAGTCGAGGCTACGCCGTTGCATATGCACGATGTGTTAATGTCGCTCGTTTATCTGCAGTTGCTATGGCTGCAACCTACACACTAGCCCACATTCGCCTTAAAATGAGTGTGGAGGATTCGGGAGGAAGACATGGTATTATCCATGACTTTATTACTCCCCTCACTGTGCAGTGTAACGCTCTTCATCCTATAGCTGACCCTGAGACCTCTGGATTTTCAGTAAAATGTTAATATTTCTACCAACAGAACATGCACCACTTGTCTATGCTTGGTAACTGCTGTTGGGGTTCATGGCACATTAATTACATTGTTTCCTAATAATAGTAGCAAGATTAATGAACTTGTCTGCTGCTAAAATTTATAATTTGTCACTAACTACAGTACATTGTGTCAACGTAAAAGTTACAAGCACAGCCTCAGGTGAATGAATGGCAGCCACTGTAGGTAAGGTTCAATCAAACCCACACTGTGCCTAGACCGCAATTGTGGGAGAAATCCCATTGTTCCTGCTTCTCAAGAATGTATGAACAGGTTGAATGTTGGTCTGTCTCTGCCCTAACAGTCTAACAGGGCAAAGTGGAGCTAGGCCACAGAGCCCCCCTGTAGATTAAACAAGCTTTTCTTTCCCACTCAATTCACACCCCTCCTCTTCTCACACTAAGCCCATCTCACTGGGACTAGTCACTCCCACAGGCTTGCAGTGTCATTCACTGTGTGGATGGCTTGGCAATCTGTGATGAGATGGAACTCTACAGGCCACACATCCATTCCCTAGGAAGTTTGACTCCACTCACTGGAGTTTAGACCTCAGAGCCATGCTGTACATGAGAGGATTACAAGGGGGAAAGGAATTGCCATTTGTATTCATCCCTGCGGTACACCATCTCTACAAAAATGTACATTTGGTAAATGTATTGTGTATATCAGTACTAAGTAATCTGGATTACTGATCTACGAGCAAGATCAATGACCTACGAGCAAGATTAAACTACCAACGGACAGTAAACACTGTAATATCTTATGTTTCACCGAGTCGTGGCTGAATGACGACATGAACAACATACAGCTGGCAGGTTTTACACTGTATCGGCAGGATAGAACAGCAGCCTCTGGTAAGACAAGGGGTGGTCTATGTATACATTTATTGGATATTTCAAACCTTTTTAACAAATCAAAAACTGAAAAATTGGGCGTGCAAAATTATTCAGCCCCCTTAAGTTAATACTTTGTAGCGCCACCTTTTGCTGCGATTACAGCTGTAAGTCGCTTGGGGTATGTCTCAATCAGTTTTGCACATCGAGAGACTGACATTTTTTCCCATTCCTCCTTGCAAAACAGCTCGAGCTCAGTGAGGTTGGATGGAGAGCATTTGTGAACAGCAGTTTTCAGTTCTTTCCACAGATTCTCGATTGGATTCAGGTCTGGACTTTGACTTGGCCATTCTAACACCTGGATATGTTTACTTTTGAACCATTCCATTGTAGATTTTGCTTTATGTTTTGGATCATTGTCTTGTTGGAAGACAAATCTCCGTCCCAGTCTCAGGTCTTTTGCAGACTCCATCAGGTTTTCTTCCAGAATGGTCCTGTATTTGGCTCCATCCATCTTCCCCATCAATTTTAACCATCTTCCCTGTCCCTGCTGAAGAAAAGCAGGCCCAAACCATGATGCTGCCACCACCATGTTTGACAGTGGGGATGGTGTGTTCAGCTGTGTTGCTTTTACGCCAAACATAACGTTTTGCATTGTTGCCAAAAAGTTAAATTATGGTTTCATCTGATCCTTCTTCCACATGTTTGGTGTGTCTCCCAGGTGGCTTGTGGCAAACTTTAAACGACACTTTTTATGGATATCTTTAAGAAATGGCTTTCTTCTTGCCACTCTTCCATAAAGGCCAGATTTGTGCAATATACGACTAATTGTTGTCCTATGGACAGAGTCTCCCACCTCAGCTGTAGATCTCTGCAGTTCATCCAGAGTGATCATGGGCCTCTTGGCTGCATCTCTGATCAGTCTTCTCCTTGTATGAGCTGAAAGTTTAGAGGGACGGCCAGGTCTTGTTAGATTTGCAGTGGTCTGATACTCCTTCCATTTCAATATTATCGCTTGCACAGTGCTCCTTAGGATGTTTAAAGATTGGGAAATCTTTTTGTATCCAAATCCGGCTTTAAACTTCTTCACAACAGTATCTCGGACCTGCCTGGTGTGTTCCTTGTTCTTCATGATGCTCTCTGCGCTTTTAACGGACCTCTGAGACTATCACAGTGCAGGTGCATTTATACGGAGACTTGATTACACACAGGTGGATTGTATTTATCATCATTAGTCATTTAGGTCAACATTGGATCATTCAGAGATCCTCACTGAACTTCTGGAGAGAGTTTGCTGCACTGAAAGTAAAGGGGCTGAATAATTTTGCACGCCCAATTTTTCAGTTTTTGATTTGTTAAAAAAGTTTGAAATATCCAATAAATGTCGTTCCACTTCATGATTGTGTCCCACTTGTTGTTGATTCTTCACAAAAAAATACAGTTTTATATGTTTATGTTTGAAGCCTGAAATGTGGCAAAAGGTTGCAAAGTTCAAGGGGGCCGAATACTTTCTCAAGGCACTGTAGTTGTAAACAACAGCTGGTGTACGATATCTAAGGAAGTCTCAAGGTTTTGCTCGCCTGAGGTAAGTATCTATTGATAAGCTAGAGACCATACATATCTGTATTTTTTGTAGCTGTCTACCACAGACCTATGCTGGCTCTAAGACCACACTCAATGAGCTGTAGACCTCCATGAGAAAACAGGAAAACGCTCATCCAGAGGAGGTGCTCCAAGTGGACGGGGACTTTAATGCAGGGGAACTTAAATCAGTTCTACCAAATTTCCACCAGCATGTTAAATGTGCAACCAGAGGGAAAAAAACTCTAGACCATATTTTATCCACACACAGAGATGCGTACAAAGCTCTCCCTCGCCCTCCATTTGGAAATCTGACCATAATTCCACAGTCCTGATTCCTGCTTGCAAGCTAAAATTAAAGCAGGAAGCACCAGTGACTTGGTCAATAAAAAAAGAGATCAGATATATTTATTTATTTTATTTCACCTTTATTTAACCAGGTAGGCAAGTTGAGAACAAGTTCTCATTTACAATTGCGACCTGGCCAAGATAAAGCAAAGCAGTGCGACAAAAACAACACAGAGTTACACATGGAATAAAAAAAACATACAATAGAAAAAGTCTATATACAGTGTGTGCAAATGAGGTAAGATAAAGGTAAGATAGAGGTAAGGCAATAAATAGAACATAGTGGAGAAATAATTACAATTTAGCATTTAAACACTGGAGTGATAGATGTGCAGAAGAAGCTCACCTGGAGGTTAGTTAACACAGTGTCCAAAGAAGGACCAGAAGTATACAGAATGGTGTCGTCTGTGTAGAGGTGGATCAGAGAATCACCAGCAGCAAGAGCGACATTGATTTATACAGAGAAAAGAGTCGGCCCGAGAATTTAACCCTGTGGCACCCCCATAGAAACTGCCAGAGGTCCGGACAACAGGCCCTCCGATTTGAGACACTGAACTCTGTCTGAGAAGTAGTTGGTGAATCCGTCATTTGAGAAATCAAGGCTGTTGAGTCTGCTGATAAGAATGTGGGGATTGACAGAGTCGAAAGTCTTGGCCAGGTCAATGAAAACAGCTGTACAGTATTGTCTCCTATCGATGGCGGCTATGATATTGTTTAGGACCTTGAGCGTGGCTGAGGTGCACCCATGACCAGCTCGGAAACCAGATTGCATAGTGAAGAAGGTACGGTGGGATTCGAAATGGTCGGTGATCTGTTTTGTTAACTTGGCTTTCAAAGACCTTAGAAAGGCAGGGTAGGATATATATAGGTCTTTAGCAGTTTGGGTCTAGAGAGTCTCTCCCTTTGAAGAGGGGGATGACCACGGCAGCTTTCTAATGTTTGGGAATCTCAGACGATACGAAAGAGAGGTTGAACAGGCTAGTAATAGGGGTTGCAACAATTTTGGCTGATCATTTTAGAAAGAAAGGGTCCAGATTGTTTAGCCCGGCTGATTTGTAGGGGTCAAGATTTTGCAGCTCTTTCAGAACATCCACTATCTGGATTTGGGTAAAGGAGAAATGGGGAGGCTTGGGCAAAGTTGCTGTGGGGGGTGCAGGGCTGTTGACCGGGGTAGGAGTAGCCAGGTGGAAAGCATGGCCAGCTGTAGAAAAATGCCTATCGAAATTCTCCATTATCGTGGATTTATTGGTACAGTGTTTCCTAGCCTCAGTGCAGGGGCAGCTGGGAGGAGGTGCTCTTATTCTCCATGGACTTTACAGTGTCCCAGAAATGTTTGGAGTTTGTGCTACAGGATGCAAATTTCTGTTTGAAAAAGCTAGCCTTAGCTTTCCTAACTGCTTGTGTATATTGGTTCCTAACTTCCCTGAAATGTTGCATATCGCGGTGGAAATTCGCAGTGGATGCTACTGCATACGCCACAGTATGTTTTTGTGCTGGTTGAGGTCAGTCAGGTCTGGAGTGAACCAAGGGCTATATCTGATCCTGGTTCTACATTGTTTTGAATGGGGCATGCTTATTTAAGATGGTGAGGAAAGCACATTTAAAGAATAACCAAGCATCCTCTACTGATGGAATGAGGTCCATATGCTTCCAGGATACCCGGGCCAGGTTGATTAGAAAGGCCTGCTCGCTGAAGTGTTTTAGGGAGTGCCCCCATTCTCATCGACGGGGCTGTAGTGGAGCAGGTTGAGAGCTTAAAGATCCAACAAACTAACATGGTCCAAGCACACCAAGACAGTCGTGAAGAGGGCACGACAAAACCTATTCAGAGGAAGGCCCTAAAAATTGTATAGGACTCCAGCTACCCTAGTCATAGACTGTTCTCTCTGCTATCGCATGGCAAGCGGTTCCAGAACGCCAAGTCTAGGTCCAAGAGGCTTCCAAACAGCTTCTACCCCCAAGCCATAAGACTCCTGAACAGCTAATCAAAAGGCTACCCAGACTATTTGCATTGCACCCCCCCCCCCCCATATTCTACACTGCTGCTACTCTCTGTTATTATCTATGCATAGTCACTTTAATAACTCTACCTACATTGACAGTGCCTTGCGAAAGTATTCGGCCCCCTTGAACTTTGCGACCTTTTGCCACATTTCAGGCTTCAAACATAAAAATATAAAACTGTATTTTTTTGTGAAGAATCAACAACAAGTGGGACACAATCATGAAGTGGAACGACATTCATTTTTCAAACTTTTTTAACAAATCAAAAACTGAAAAATTGGGCGTGCAAAATTATTCAGCCCCCTTAAGTTAATACTTTGTAGCGCCACCTTTTGCTGCGATTACAGCTGTAAGTCGCTTGGGGTATGTCTCAATCAGTTTTGCACATCGAGAGACTGACATTTTTTCCCATTCCTCCTTGCAAAACAGCTCGAGCTCAGTGAGGTTGGATGGACAGCATTTGTGAACAGCAGTTTTCAGTACTTTCCACAGATTCTCTATTGGATTCAGGTCTGGACTTTGACTTGGCCATTCTAACACCTGGATATGTTTATTTTTGAACCATTCCATTGTAGATTTTGCTTTATGTTTTGGATCATTGTCTTGTTGGAAGACAAATCTCCGTCCCAGTCTCAGGTCTTTTGCAGACTCCATCAGGTTTTCTTCCAGAATGGTCCTGTATTTGGCTCCATCCATCTTCCCATCAATTTTAACCATCTTCCCTGTCCCTGCTGAAGAAAAGCAGGCCCAAACCATGATGCTGCCACCACCATGTTTGACAGTGGGGATGGTGTGTTCAGGGTGATGAGCTGTGTTGCTTTTCCGCCAAACATAACATCTTGCATTGTTGCCAAAACATTTTCAGTTTTTGATTTGTTAAAAAAGTTTGAAATATCCAATAAATGTCGTTCCACTTCATGATTGTGTCCCACTTGTTGTTGATTCTTCACAAAAAAATACAGTTTTATATCTTTATGTTTGAAGCCTGAAATGTGGCAAAAGGTCGCAAAGTTCAAGGGGGCCGAATACTTTCGCAAGGCACTGTACATATTACTGCAATTACCTGGACTAACCTGTGCCCCTGCACATTGACTCTGTACTGGTACCCCACTTTATACAGCCTCACTATTGATATTTTACTGCGGCTCTTTAAATATTTGTTATTTTTATTTCTTATTATTTTTTTTATTTTTTTTGTATTTTCTTTTGTTGGAATATTTAAACTGCATTGTTGGTTAGGGCTTGTAACTAAGCATTTCACTGTAAGGTCTACCTACACCTGTTGTATTTGGCGCATATGACAACAAAAAAAATGATTTGATATTTGTATCATGTAATGTTTTTGGAAAAACTTTTAGCTTATTACACTGAGAATATCTTGCCACCATTGAGGATAGTTTCTCTTGAGTTGTTTCTGAGAAATATGTAATGATATTCAGCTGCTTATACACACCGAAAAGCACTTTGGCTAAATAACAAAACATTAAATGTTAGAGAAAGATGAATAAAACAAAAAGGGCTTGGGAGTAGAATGTTATGAGCAGTGGTTCATTAGAGGAGCAGACCCTTGGGGAGTGAGGGGTGAGTCTGAGGGGAGAACAGAAGCTGGGGATCACTCTGCTCCAGTCAGTCCCTGTGTGTGTTATGGGAAAACTCTTCCTCAGTTGACTCTGAGTCATCTCTTACACTCTTTTGGCAGCTGGGCCCCATTTTACTAGCAGAGAACATAACTGCTTAGAGAGCAGTCGTACAAGGGGGGGGGGGGGGGGTTGGATCTATGTGACTGTTGGATCTATGTGACTGACTGACGGAGGTGGGCTCTCTGCTGCAGGTGCCTCAGGATGAGTGGAGTGGATACCCGGAGGACGGAGACAAGGACGAGGAGATCCCATGTCGGCGGATGCGCAGCAGCAGCTACGTCAAAGCCATGGGAGAGGTAGACAATGACTCTGGTGGCGAATCTGACGGCAGCCCCAAGTCCTCACCCCAGAAGGCCATCCGACCCGACGCCCTCATCCTCAAATCAGTTATGCAGAGGCCCCACATAGACCCCCAAAGGTAGGCCCATCTTAATGTCTCAACTAAAGCTCCTTGTGGTATGCGTTGTCACGAGATCATTGTTGCAGTGTCTGTTTTTAGCACACCCTCAGCCTCATAAGTCAGTCCTGCTTGAGTCAATCCTCACCCATGAGTTATGAGGCTGAGGATGTTCTAAAATGGACACCGTACATGTCAGCCTGGTCTCATAGACTAGACGTAATATACATTCTTAGAAAACCCTAAAAGGGTTCTTCAGCTGTCTCCATTGGAGAAATATTTGAAGAGCCCTTTTTGTTTTCAGGTAAACCCCTTTTGCGTACCATGTAGAGCCGTTTCTACAGAAGGTTCTACATGGAACCCGAAGGTTGCTACTTAGCATGTTAGCCAACCCTTCCCCTAACCATAACCCATTGACCATAACCCATTGACTTAACCCTTTAACCTAACTCCTAACCCTTTAAGCTAGCCTAGGTAACATTAGCCACCTAGCTAACCTTAGCATTAGCCACAAAGCCACTAGCTAGCCTAAGCCACAACAAATTCGTAACATAACATATGATTTGTAATTCATAACATATCATATGAAATGGATGACGGACACCCAAAAATTAATACATACCATACAAAACATAATATATCATAATAGTTGGAGTGTCCTGGATTTACATTTACTATTGTTGCGTGTGTAACGTGTACGCTAAAAATGAGGAAGCAAGTACAGGGAGTGAACTTAATAAATAACGGAACATGGAACAAAACAAGAAACACGAGTAGCGTACAGACGCGGGAAGGGACCCTGTAGCCGGATGAGGTGCGGGGAGGGACCCTGTAGCCGGCTGAGGTGCGGGGAGGGACCCTGTAGCCGGCTGAGGTGCGGGGAGGGACCCTGTAGCCGGCTGAGGTGCGGGGAGGGACCCTGTAGCCGGCTGAGGTGCGGGGAGGGACCCTGTAGCCGGCTGCGGGGAGGCGCGGGAGTCTGACGAGCCCGGCTGAGGCGTGGGAGCCTGATGAGCCAACCGAGACGCGGGAACCTGTTGAGCCAGCTGAGTCATGGAAGCCTGACAGCCAGCTGAAGCACCCCCAGTTGCTCGGCAGCGGCACTTGGTAAAAAAAATCCCTGTTGCTTCCCCTTGGGGAGGCGTTATTCTGTAATGTGTAGGCTAAGATACAGGGAGTGAATTTAATACATAACGGAACATGGAACAAAAAAAGAACCACGAATAGCGTACAGACATGAAACACAGAAACAGTCAATAACGCCTGGGGAACGAACCAAAGGGAGTGACAGATATAGGGGAGGTAATCAGGAAGGTGATGGAGTCCAGGTAAGTCTCATGAGGCTCAGGTGGCAGGTGTGCGTAATAATGAATAAACTGTCGATGTCAAGCGGGAGTAGACGTGCTAACAACCTATCCACAGCTGCCCCACTATATGTGATAAAGTTCAAATCTAAGGCCCGCTACAGTGAGACAGCAGACTGATTTTTTGACAGTGGGTGCAGGATTAAATTTTTTACCCAATTCCTTTTTATACTTTTCAACATTTTGGTAGGCAATTTGTCTATAATTAGATGCATGCAGCTTCTGTTGCTCTAGAAGACTAATTAAAGCCTTTCTCACCAGAATAATGTCATAAATAGATAGAATGAATTATTCAATCTAGTTGACATTGTTAAAGTTTTCCCTGTCATCTCTGCTTCTTTCGAGGTGAAAGATGTTTAGGGGCCAGGGAGAAAATGCAATAACAAAACAAAGACCAGAATATTTTCGGTGCAAAATTTCCAAATGACATCAGTTTGACCATTTGTCAAGAAATGACCCAACATGTTTCTGATAAGATTTCACTTTGGCTTGGATGCATATTTTATGCGGATGAAATACTATCAGCTTTTATGATGCTGTTAAAGATAGCACTTCTACAGATGGTGTCTAACTGTGTATTCTCGTTCTCTCAAGATGGTGAAAGAAAGCAATCACGTTTCTCCACAAAAAATTTGGCCGACATTTGGTGTATAATTTTACTGCAAGAAACGCTTAATTCTTTCTACAGGAGTTAAAATTAAGGCTATGTGAGAGGTTATAGACCTACAGTCAGTTTCCTGATTTCAGTTTCCATTCAACCCATCCGAACAGTAGGCTACAGTTCCCTTGACATGCCATAGGCCTATTTGAAATCCCCGTCTTGTGACTGTCGAATTTGTACAGCGCCTCACAATCATCACAAATTACACAGCCGGCACTGCTATCATCCTCTTTAACCACTTCACCAAATCTTTCCCAAACGTCATTTCAAAACCTTAACCATAGCTCCTGGCTTTTTGCAAACTGTTTTTCATCTAGTCGGCTCAGAGATTCAACCAACAACCTTTCGGTTACTGGCCCAATGCTCTTAATTGCTAGGATACCTGCCATTATGGCTAGTCTACCTGTTATGTCTGTTTTATGTCTTTGTGACCTCTGTATGTAGTGGGATTTTCTGGGGAACATGCATGATTTAGCCATGTCACTCAATGTTGCTGGGCAACAGAGGAAGAATAGCGCTATGTTACGATTGGCTGTGCATGTTCTTATCGTACCCCAATGCCTCTTCAGCCTGTATTAATGCGTGACTAAGAGCTCTGCTACATTTGTTTGGTCAATTGGTTTGTAGCCGCTTCACTGCTTTGTGCCCTTGTCCTTGTGTTTGGATTGTTCTCTGTTTACCATTGGAGCCCAGTTCTCCTCATGAGCTCAGATATTAAAGTAGTACTTTAGCTAGTGAGTGTCAGACCAATGCAGGCATTATATCTGACCTTTATCAACTGCTATTTCAATATTTGCTTACCGAGGCAATGTACCTCATGTTATCACAGCACTGTTGACAAGGCAGTGGTAAGTCTGTCACTTCTCTCAAATGTCACAGTCAAATGACTAGGTACAGTATTAAGCATGAACAGGATATTCATTGGCTGACAATCAAATCTCATGTATTTCTTTGAATGTCTTCATATAGGTGAAATTGTCTTTCATTCTCACTTGAGCTGTCTCACTCCGCAAATAAAGAGCCTGTTTGCTCTCATTCCCCCTCTTGATAGGCAACACTCCATAGATTCAAAGATAAATGAGCTTTAGGTAAACTATAAGAAGCAGGACAGTGGTACAGAGTGATTTTGTAGTACAAAAAATGAAGTGATTGGACAGAAAAAGAAAAGGACACCATCAAAATATTATACACCTAGATGTGTAGCATGGCATGGGATCTTGGAAGAAGTAATGATGGTTACAATAACAATTATTATACCAACCAATCAGAAGATGCATAATATTCTGAAGGACAAAGTCCAAATGATTATCTCGGTATGAATGAAAGAGCTTGGAGACGAACTAATAAACCTTCTCTACTGATTGTACCATACATTATGCACCTCTTGGTATCAGTGCAACGCACTGATACACACACACACACACACACACACACACACACACACACACACACACACACACACAGGGAGATACCTGGGGAGGTGCCCTGCATGTACAGTGCCTTGCGAAAGTATTCGGCCCCCTTGAACTTTGCGACCCTTTGCCACATTTCAGGCTTCAAACATAAAGATATAAAACTGTATTTTTTTGTGAAGAATCAACAACAAGTGGGACACAATCATGAAGTGGAACGACATTTATTGGATATTTCAAACTTCTTTAACAAATCAAAAACTGAAAAATTGGGCGTGCAAAATTATTCAGCCCCTTTACTTTCAGTGCAGCAAACTCTCTCCAGAAGTTCAGTGAGGATCTCTGAATGATCCAATGTTGACCTAAATGACTAATGATGATAAATACAATCCACCTGTGTGTAATCAAGTCTCCGTATAAATGCACCTGCACTGTGATAGTCTCAGAGGTCCGTTAAAAGCGCAGAGAGCATCATGAAGAACAAGGAACACACCAGGCAGGTCCGAGATACTGTTGTGAAGAAGTTTAAAGCCGGATTTGGATACAAAAAGATTTCCCAAGCTTTAAACATCCCAAGGAGCACTGTGCAAGCGATAATATTGAAATGGAAGGAGTATCAGACCACTGCAAATCTACCAAGACCTGGCCGTCCCTCTAAACTTTCAACTCATACAAGGAGAAGACTGATCAGAGATGCAGCCAAGAGGCCCATGATCACTCTGGATGAACTGCAGAGATCTACAGCTGAGGTGGGAGACTCTGTCCATAGGACAACAATCAGTCGTATATTGCACAAATCTGGCCTTTATGGAAGAGTGGCAGAAAGAAAGCCATTTCTTAAAGATATCCATAAAAAGTGTTGTTTAAAGTTTGCCACAAGCCACCTGGGAGACACACCAAACATGTGGAAGAAGGTGCTCTGGTCAGATGAAACCAAAATTGAACTTTTTGGCAACAATGCAAAACGTTATGTTTGGCGTAAAAGCAACACAGCTGAACACACCATCCCCACTGTCAAACATGGTGGTGGCAGTATCATGGTTTGGGCCTGCTTTTCTTCAGCAGGGACAGGGAAGATGGTTAAAATTGATGGGAAGATGGATGGAGCCAAATACAGGACCATTCTGGAAGAAAACCTGATGGAGTCTGCAAAAGACCTGAGACTGGGACGGAGATTTGTCTTCCAACAAGACAATGATCCAAAACATAAAGCAAGATCTACAATGGAATGGTTCAAAAATAAACATATCCAGGTGTTAGAATGGACAAGTCAAAGTCCAGACCTGAATCCAATCGAGAATCTGTGGAAAGAACGCAAAACTGCTGTTCACAAATGCTCTCCATCCAACCTCACTGAGCTCGAGCTGTTTTGCAAGGAGGAATGGGAAAAAATTTCAGTCTCTCAATGTGCAAAACTGATAGAGACATACCCCAAGCGACTTACGACTGTAATCGCAGCAAAAGGTGGCGCTACAAAGTATTAACTTAAGGGGGCTGAATAATTTTGCACGCCCAATTTTTCAGTTTTTGATTTGTTAAAAAAGTTTGAAATATCCAATAAATGTCGTTCCACTTCATGATTGTGTCCCACTTGTTGTTGATTCTTCACAAAAAAATACAGTTTTATATTTTTATGTTTGAAACCTGAAATGTGGCAAAAGGTCGCAAAGTTCAAAGGGGCCGAATACTTTCACAAGGCACTGTATATAGCCAAGTTATCATTACTCATTGTGTGTTTATTCCTTGTGTTACCTTTCTATTATTAAAAAAAATATTCTCTCTGCATTGTTGGGAATGGCCTGTAATTTAGCATTTCACTGTTAGTCTACACCTGTTGTTTACACCTGTCACAAATAACATTTGATTTGCTTATATTGTTGTACAATTGGGAGCTATAGGTGAGTTGACAAACTGTAATTGTGGGGCTAGCGATTCAACAGTGTTTTGGGGTTTGCGAGTAATGCACTTGTCATCGTAGTTCGGAGTTGATCGTTAAAAGGCTGCGGTTGTAAGAGGATGAGTCACTTTTGCTGCCGGTCACACAACTACACAACACAAACCTGGATACAGCAGTAGGCCTACTACATGTCAGCTAGGTTACCTGTTTACTGTATAGTTAAGAAATAGTTTGGGGCTTAGGTCAAAAAAAAGCCAGGGATGTCTAATCTCAGTTAATCCAGAACTAAAATCGTGCATAATTTAGTCAGATGCTCGATTATGTTTACATAGTCATTTCACAACAGATAAAGGAATGTCTGACTGACAATACCTCTCATATTTGTCTCTCTATCTCTCCATTCAGCCAGAGCTACCACTTGCAAACCACCCGAGACATGATGCGGCCCCATCCCAGTGTCACCCTGGACCCAGCCTTCAATTACCCCCAACACCATGTACCCCTGGGGCCTCAGGTCCGCTCCCGGAACCAGAGCTACATGAGGGCGGTCAGCACCCTCAGTCAGGCCAGCTGCGTCAGCCAGGTGAGTCCCACACAGGATCCTTACAAGGGGAACACCAGGAGACCCGGGGGAGGAGGAGGAAGGAGAGATACAGTAGATGCCACCAGGAGCCCAGGAGGAGGAGAAGGAGGAGGAAGGAGAGAAACAGTAGATGTCACCAGGAGCCCTGGAGGAGGAGGATGAGGAAGGAGAGATACAGTAGACGCTACCTGGAGGTGGAGTAGGAGGTGGAGGAGGTGGAGTAGGAGGTGGTGGAGGAGGAGGAAGGAGAGATACAGTAGATGCTACCAGGAGTCCTGGAGGAGGAGGAGGAGGAGGAGGAGGAGGAGGAGGAGGAGGAGATACAGTAGACGGCCACCATGTGGGCAGTGTGGGTGGGACCGTCTGTTGTTTGCTAAAGGGGTGGCAATAATCACAATAATCATATAGTTACTTATAGAAACACATTAGTCACCACTAGATCCCCTTTCATTGAGATGGTAGATGCTTGTTCAGGCATTATTGTTTGAGAGAGAGGCCTTTTCATTGTTTAAGTTGTCATTGGTAGTACTGTTGACATATTTTGCGGTTTTCAGAACGATCCATGTGAAATCAATAGATTTGTGTTATTGGTGACATTGCATCAACAAGCAGAACCATACATATCTGTTATTTTCTATACTTATCTCATTACAAGTTCAAGTTACCCGTTACGGAAGTTCCTACACAGTACTAGGATGTTGTTTTAAACTGCTCAGTCAGTCTAGACAATGTTGGACGTTTGATCAGTAAAAAGCGTTGGTTTTATCCATATTTGCTGCGTATTAGCTACACTATACATTTAATATACCCAGTCATTTTTATTATGTTATTAAGTAGCAGGCTTTTATGCACTGCGTAATATAAAGAAGATTAATTTTGATACACAGGTGACGTTGTTAGTATAGCTTCCTGCCTGCCATTACGTTGGATGCATTGAGTTGGAGATATACTGTATATATTCACGACATTGAAATTCCGCATGTTGTTTGTACTGTGTTGCACTGTAATTTCTACTTTTGAATAGGTTCTTGTAAGGACATCTGCTTTCCCATTTCCTCAGTAGTAACGTATGTATAAGGCTCCCGAGTGGCACTGCATTTCACTACAGACCTTGGTTAGATCTCGGGCTACATCACAACCGGCCGTGATCGGGAGTCCCATAGGGCGGCGCACAATTGGCCCAGAGTTGTCCGGGTTAGGGGAGGGTTTGGCCAGGGTAGGCCGTCATTGTAAAATAAGAATTTGTTCTTCACTGACTTGCCTAGTTAAATAAAGGTTCAATAAAAATACAAAATGTCACAGGAGTCTGCCGACGGGAGGACGGCTCATAATAATGGCTGAAATGGAGCAAATGGAATGGCATCAAACACATGGAAACCATGGAAACCACATGTTTGATGTATTCGATTACATTCCACTTATTATGCTCCAGTCATTACCATGAGCCGTTGTCCCCACTTAAGTTGCCACCAACCTCCTGTGGTATGTATGTCTATGATGATGACTTACAATGGGATAGTACATACTGTAAACGGTATACCAAATGATGCATTGTTTTTGCTCTTTTCATTTGGTTGTTTATCTGCTTGATTTTTTAAGAAAACAAAGATTTTGATGCAAAGTTGTTGTTTTTTTAAGTTCGGAATTGCCAGTGCCTTTTTTCTCCTGCTAACACTCCTTCATATTTACTGTACTAAGGGGAAGAGTCAAAGTGACAAACAGAAAGGAAGAGGAAAAATTAAGGACTGCTATTCCTGTTTTTGTCTCTCAGGTGAGTGAGACTGAGGTCAATGGCCAGTTTGAGTCAGTTTGCGAGTCCGTTTTTAGCGAAGTAGAATCCCAGGCCATGGAGGCTTTGGACCTGCCTGGCTCGTTCCGCACTCGAAGCCACAGTTACCTGCGTGCAATTCAGGCTGGGTATTCCCAAGACGACGACTGCTTGCCTTCAATGACATCCTCCACTGTCACTTCAACTCTCAGATCCACAACAGGTAACAGTATGCATCACAAAATCCCCCCCAAACGAGAGAAGGCCTAGAAAACATACTCCTCATACATTCTATAACATGTGTACATCCTTAACATACCTACATATGTACAGTGGGGTACCCTTGAGCTTTGAGAGATGCTTGGTTGAAAGATTCCGGTCATTTCTTATTTGCTACTTGTCATTGTTGTGTGTCTTGTTTGTCTTGCCTCTGCATATCCTGAGTGTTCCGAGGAAATTTGCTTGCAAGTGCGCTACATTGCACGAACAATGCATCATGACCTGGGCTTCCTGATTTGTCACGTGTGGCGGTGGCAAAGCTAAACCCGTAGTAGAGGGTGGGAGGGGCCTCATTCAAATTAGCACAATGAGAAGTCATACCCACAATGCACCACACCACATCAACACACTACAGTCACACTCACAGCACTTGGCATGTGCAAGAGGAACATGCCCTGTTCTAAGCATGTGAATCTCAGTGGTATATGTGTCGTGTGTAGAGTGTGAGTTGTGTAGGGAAGGGTTAAGTGTTAAACAAACCAGTGGTTGGAGGGAGGGGCTATAGACCTCTACAGAGTGTTAGGAGGGTTCATGGCCTGCTCCAGAGAGGTTTTCAGCCTCCCCTTCCATGCTTTGTTTGACCAGTTCATTAAGCTAGCACAAGGGTATTCAAATATTATCCTTTGAGGTCCGGAGCCAGCTGGTTTTCTGTTCTACCTGATAATTAATGGAACCCATGTGGTGTCCCAGGTCCCTGATTAGAGGGGAAGAGTTAAACTAAGCAGTGAAACTGTCTTCAAGGTCCAGATTGGATGTTGAGGGCACTAGCGTCTCTAACTGATCTTGACTTATAAGTCTACAGAAAACAAGACAGCATCTTGTAACCGACATACGGTAAGTCAACAAACTCAGATATGGTACTGGTTGCTCAAAGGAACTAGTAAAGGCAATTTAGAGCGCGTACTAAAATAAATCGTTTTTCTGTATTGCTGTATTGTGTTGCATAAAACCCCATTTGAAGATATGATTTGAATAATATTTACTGGCAACTGATTTATCACTTCTGACGTTAGACCAATCAGAAGGCAGTTCTTGCAATCATGTGAGGCTGATCAGTTGACTTGAGGTTTGACAAGGTTTGAAGGGCGCTCTCACTAAAATGTTCAACAGTTATTTTACCCGTTCGGCCCACCATATTAGAATCTTTCTCGTTCAGCTAAATCTCACATTTAGATGACCTATTAGAAGAATGTAAAATCATCTCTTCCAAGTGAACTTGTTGCAATAATTGTTGTTTTGATATTAAATATTCAGGGATTTCAAGGTTTTGTGCAACATTTTACACACAATATCTTTGTCACAACATCAACATATCTGGTTCGTTGTGTAAACAGAACCACTGCTCCCTCCATAAACTAATTGCCCTAGTGCATTTGGTGTATGCCTGAAAGAGTAAAGCTATGAACCCTATTGAAATACTATAATTTCATATTCCGTTTTCATTTTACAATATTATGACCTGGATTTTAATTTCTCAACACATCTCGTGAAAGCAGTTGTACTAGTCCTCTGTATTTGTTTGAGTTTTTGGGGTTTCTTTGTTTTCTTGTACAAATTTGAGTTTTATTTTGTTTATGTTGTCATGCTCAATTGGGTTGCACAGTCAGAATCCCTCAGCCTACGATGGGACCTGCGGATCAAGGAGTGTCCTCCAATCCCACCGTCTTACCTGCTGAACTCCTTTCACCCAATAAGCTCTGTCCCAATTCTGTCCGCTTCCCATTTGGCTCACTAAATTGGCTCTGAAATGGTTGTCAGTTATTCAAGCGTTTTCTGCATATATTTGTCTTTTTGATGAGTAGTTCTCAAGGACTTTTTTTTCTCTTCCATATACAGTCATATCCAATTGGGCTATGGAACAGCATGTGCTAGTGAGCCTCAGGGAAATAATTGGCTATGACTTGTTGGCTCCATCTCAAGCCATATTGCAAATATTTATTTACCTGGTATCAACCATTTGGTGTCATTTTTAAAGGAATAGCGGCTTTGAAGTTAAATTAAAATAATCCATAGTATTTGACTGGCCTTGCCACTCACTTACATAAAAAAAGAGAGATCTGAAAACTAAATCACTTCCCAACCAGATGCTAGCATGTCAAGGCTAGCAGGGCCCTTGAGTGGGGAAGGGATCCTATGATGCCCCATTGGGCAGAAGAGCAGCACCCCCTCTCTATTTGACCAGCCATGCAACTCTTGAAGGATAACCGGGGGGACAGAACAGCTGGAGACTTCAGTGATGCCTGTCACAGGTATTTTGATGTCAACACACATACATACGTCTATGTGTATGTGTGTTTTTTGCACTGCCTTCTCAGCAATACATAAAAACGCTAACTTTGATATGATACCAGGATGGACAAATCCCATTTAGATACTATGAGAAACAAACAGGGGTCTGAACAACTCACAAAACTCTGAGGCCTTGAATTCGTTGTTCGTATGCATTAATATTCCAGAATCATCTTTGTGATGATGGTGCCTCGCTGGCTTTTGCGAGTTGTTTTGAAGTGTGTCTATTTTTAAGCTAAAATGGCATCATTGGTGTAACTGTATGATAAACCTGTACTTCCCAGTCTAATACATAATCTACTCATAGCACAGCCATACAATATCCCTGAATGTTATCATATTGCCACTGTCAACAGTCAAAATGTGAGAGCAGTTACAGTGTATTACAGTAGCTTTGTGTTTTTTATTTTATGAAAGTCGACCTCTGTAAAGGCCACATGTGGCTGGGTTTGACCCTCGGCGTAGAGGTTATCAGCCGTCTTTGACTGTGGGATTGCAGCCCATTCCCTGGTGCAGCACTATGGGGGGATTTACCCGCCACTGGGGAAACTCACATGTCTTATCAACCTCATGGTGAGGGACCTGACATGTTCAATAGGGTTCATAACTGCTTCTCGGCCCAATGACTTGAGTTGTGATTCTTTCATTGCCTTTTCATCTTTTCTGTTGCACACAAAAAAACAAAACAAAAAAAACAATAGGAAAACACTTAGGAGCGTTCTTTAACGAAACATGCTTTAATGATTTCATTCGGAGAATGGTCTTTTAATTTGAAACTGATTGGTAATGATGGTTTATATTAGGAACCAACAGGGTTCCACTTCCCAGGGTGCAGTGCGGTGAAAAGAGGGAAAGACTGTGGAAGGTAGATGTTCATTGAAATGAGTGAGAAGGCAGTGTAAAAACCGAAAAGCCTACAGCATGTGAGTTAAAATGCATCGCTCAAATGGCTCAGTGTACCTGGTTGAATAATTCCTTTATGCATTTTAGTGTACCAGAGCTGTGTTAGAGAGCATAACAATTATAGAGACCACTTCAGTGTCTGAAGGGCACCTCGTAAATTAAGTTTTACACAGTCTCTTTTCGGGTTTGAACAATCACAAATGGATCTGATAAAGGAATCTCAAATGCATCATCTGAGTCAAGGGTAATGATATTCGCAGGAGATTAGCGATCAACAAATAGTCTACACCATTTCTACTCCATGTTCTCAATGCAATGATTTCATCTGATATATCAACTGGAGTTATAGGGTAGTTGTGGTATTTTACTCACATACTGAATGCATATTGTAGGTATATGTATGCCCACTCTAGGTTTGAAAATTTGGGCATTACAATTACATAACACTCCAGCTGTTCCCTCCCTTTGAATGTCCCTCTATTTGCATATTCAAATTTGTCTTCCAGAGGGATATGATATGCTGGAAGGCACTTCTTTGCTAAACGAGGACATGATAGAAGACGACGACGGGGCCAGCTCCTCGGCCTATGAGGAGTTGGAGCGCCTAGAGAGGGAGAACGCTGTAGCTCGCAGCCAGCACAGCACCAGCTCCACTGTAACTGCCATCTCTGTCCCCCCGACCTCGCCGCCTGCCTACCGGATCCCTGATGCCCCCTCCATAGCCGCCCCAGATCCCCCTGTACCTCAGGCCATCCAGGCCTTTAAAGAGTCCGCCAACATGGTGGCCGCCTTCAACATACAGTGGAAAGACGAGATCTCGGCCATGCGCTACGAACTGGCCGAGCTGCGCAGGGACGTGTGCGGTGAACTCAAAACTTTCAACAGCAACTTTTTCAACTTCACCCAGTGCTACAACATGTGGACGATGTGCCGCGAGAGCGCCAGTGACAGCTCAACACAGACCGGGGACCGGGTGTCTGTGGGCATCCAGGCTGGCACCAGCGGGCTCGTCAGGCAGAACACAGAGGACAAGTCTGTCATGTGCCAGCCGGAACCAGCCCCCTTTAACCTCATAAACCTGATGGACCCTCCCCGTATCGAGATCACTGGGGATTCAACGCCAGAGGAGGAGGCCAGCAGCCCCACTAGCTCTCGGCTATCGGAAGATTTTTCAACATGGGACAACAGGGAGCAGAAAATACGCAAGCGCTCTTCGGGTGGCAGCCGCAGGAGTGCCAGTCTGGAACTGTGGAACAGGAAGTACACCAGTGGGCCCATGTCATACCTGTCAATGTCATTCTAATCATTCCCATGATACAACCCAGAAGAAATACCACATGAAGGGGTTTCCCCTTAACAACCCCCAGAGAACCAGAACAGGAGCCAAGGCGAAAAACCGCACACTATGTACACAGCGAGACAGGCAGGGCACTAATGTTGCTGAATGTCCCTTTGCTATGGAGACATCTAGTTGTTGGCTTGTCATTCTCAGAGCAAGTAATGACCACATTGAAATAATCAATAATAAGGGACCTGTAATGCCATTATCAAGGGATGCCATTAATACCTTGGAATGTGAAAGGCGATGATTCGAATGTTACTTCTACCGTCTTGATCCCTAAGCACCACTGAGTGGCTTTCAGCACCTCTCTAACTAGGCTTCTGTGTATCAGATATTTAAAAGTGTCTTGTGTGACACTGAGTCAACAGTTTGACTGTTTGAGATCAGCAGATGAGGAGGATGGTGCTCAATCCACCTTAAATAGAAGTGACAGGGAATGTACTCTCTCATCTGCGCTTATGTAAGGTAGCTTATAGAATGTAGCCATTCCATGAGGTGAGGTATAAAAGCCTTGACACCACTAAGACTAATTGAATGCACAAAATGACTTTATATATGTTTGTAATTTAAATATATGAATTGAATATAACAGCCTACTAACGTTTCAGTTCCCTAATCATAGGTCCTATCCCACCCCGTTGGTTACACCAATCGGATCCTTTTAAATCTGAGAACAACAAAGAAGTAGGAGCTAGGGAACGGGACTAGGAAACATTATGAAATCGGCGACAGATAACAGACTCTGCAAATCTGCATACATCTGAATTAAAGAGAAAAAATTGTCACAAAACTTCAACCCTAGACTTGTTTGGTATTAACTGAGCCATGAAATTCCAGTAATGTGGTGGCGTGTTTCTTAACCTTATTCATTCCAGTTTCTTCTCATGTAGAAACCTAAGCACCTGATTATACTGAAATGATACTGTGAATAACTTTTTAAATCCCAATTTGTAATGATTAAATCAAAAAGAAAGATCATATTTGTGAATAGGTAGATGAAATGTAAAGTAAATCAAATCTATAACCATTCCCTAACCATTCCCTGTGTCAACGTACAAATGTATATTTTTCAGTACAATTTTGTGTAGTTAGTTCATGAAAATGGGCATTTTGAAAATCTTATTTTGATTGGAGAAAAAGGGAACAGTAGAATGTACAAAAGCTGTATACACCTGAAATTATTCTCAGTTTTTGCAACAAAATAGGAGATAATTCTAATTTCATTCAATGATGTTACCGTATTATATCTAACATTCATTAAGCAATTTAAAAGTGTAGTGTTTCAATTTGAAAATATTTCCTGATTTTACATAACTTACCATTTTAAGGCAGTAAGGTAACTCCTACATTTTAGTTAGCCAGCTGCCTTAATTTAAAAAAGGTCTATGTTTAACTCAGTGTTCATTGCATTGTAAAATACATAAGTCATACAACTTAAAATTTAAAGTTAGACATTTCATATTTTTAAGTTGAAGCAGCTAACATGTTTAATTGTAGTTAACCCAACATTTTTCTCAAATTTAAAATCTAAAGAAATTAACAAAAATCTTGCAATTTTATTCCAGTGTCCAACAAAGAGGAACTAAGTCTGCATTTACACAGTCAGCCCAATCTTCATATTTTGCCTAATTATTGTCAGTAGATCTGTTCTGATTGGTCAAAAGATCAGAATTGGGCTGTCTGTGTAAACGCAGCCTAAGAGACCACGCAAATGACCATGACTAGCCAGGGTTTAGCATTATCTGAGTACGAACGTATCAGCTTAAGTTCATTCCAGCACAAGCTATGTTACATGTTTCAACCCTATGTGTGTATATACACGTATACTGAACAAATATATGAACGCAACATGTAACGTGTTGATCCCATGTTTCATGAGCTGAAATAAAAGATCCCCGAAATGTTACATTTTGCTCAAATTTCACGCAATTTTTTTTTAACATCCCTGTTAGTGAGCATTTCTCCTTTGCCAAGATAATCCATCCACCTGACAAGTGTGGCATATCAAGAAGATGATTAAACAGCATGAGCATTACACAGGTGCACCTTGTGCTGGGGACAATAAAAGGCCACTCTACATTGTGCAGTTTTGTCACACAACACAATGCCACAAATGAGTGTGCAATTGGCATGCTGACTGCAGGAATGTCCACCAGAGCTGTTGCCAGAGAATTTAATGTTACTTTCTCTACTATAAGCCGCCTCCAACGTCGTTTTAGAGAATTTGGCAGTACGTCCAACCGGCTTAACAAACCGGCATACCACGTGTAACCACGCCAGCCCATGACCTCCACATCCGGCTTCATCACCTGTGGGATCGTCTGAAACCAGCCACCTGGACATCTGATGAAACTGAGGGGTATTTCTGTCTGTAATAAAGCCCTTTTGTGGGGAAAATGAATTCTGATTGGCTGGGTCTGGCTCCCCAGTGGGTAGGCCTGGCTCCCAAGTCGGTGGGCCTATGCATTCCCTGGCACACCCATGGCTGTGCCCCTGCCTAGTCTTGTGAAATCCACAGATTAGAGCCTAATCAATTTATTTCAAATGACTGATTTACTTATATGAACTGTAGCTCAGTAAAATCGCTGAAATTGTAGCATGTTGCATTTAGATTTTTGTTCAGTATACTATTTTTGTAAAGACAGAAAATGATTGCATACATTCCAAGTTTAGGTCATTCATTGTGGTCAAGATTGTGACCATACTGTGTTCTTACATTACACTTCTAAGAGGGCTTAACACAAGCTAAGCTCGTAACTCTCTTACATGGTCCTAAATCAACCCCTGCACCTTTGACCCAGTGGAGTTTCATTCATTACTCAAATGCATCACCGTCTAGTGTGTTATATGTCTTAAACATCTCCTATTCAGTCCTCGTCAATGAGACAATCAGAGGGCATAGTTCCCCTATACCTCTTCCTCAATGTTTCCAGAGGTATGTGATGCTATTGTACTCCTGAATGTACTAACACCGCCTTCACTAGTGATGGCCAAGCCAGGCTCTATGGAAACCTTAAAAGGTGGAGTCCTCAATTATCTTCTTTTAAGTGTTTCTAAAAAAAGATATATATATATATTTGATTGGTCATGAACCAGTCACGTGACACCCATAACCACTCATCTCCTCCATTGTCACATCATACCAACATGGCTTATCAATGTAATGGTTGGGGCTTATGGAAACTTCGTCCACCTGAAACCGCTCCAAGTTCCACAGCGCATCTATCCATGGATGTACCCTCCAGAGCAGCAATGTTACAGAGGCATGTGCAAATGACACCACTAACCTAAATCCCTCAAATACTTTATATGGATGAGATGGTTCACCCTAAAGATGTTTTACTTCATCTGGAAAGTGCATCTTTTTATTTTACCAGTTTTTTCATGACCAAAATACATTACCTGAGAAACACATGGCACTTTGGAATTATGACATTTACACCAAGTGTACCATAAAAAGGATGTTGAAAAGATGATAACAGCCACAACAATATAAGATAATAGATATTATTTCCCCACCTGGCTACTGTAACTCAATGGGCCCAAGATCTTTGACCTTGCAGTGGATTGTTTTTTTGTCCTTGACTTGTTACAGTACCACACCACCTGTTGGATGTCTATAGGATTGTTGGGCTGACAGTGGTCCATCCTGTCATAGAAAACAAACGACTTCCACTGTAACTATACCAGTTTTTCTCTTTGCAATACAGGAGTAACAATATACACATTTCATAATTTTTTCCCGATTGTTGTAGACCCAGATTTCCAAAACAAAAAGGATCTTGAATGTTCTCTGAATGTGTTCCCCATAAGAAAATAGCCATGGGTTGGCTGACATTTCCTGTTGTTTAAGAGGATAAATAAGACTGAGAGCATCAAACAAATCAACAGTTAAAATGTTAATCTATGAATTATTTCATGAAAAAAGAAAAGGAAAAACGGAATGGTCTTATAAACACTAGCATTCATATTTTCCTCTTTTCGCTTGGAATGACAAAGAGGACAGAATGCAGTGGCTTCCTCTCCATCCTTTCCAGTCCAGGGAGGGAGACTGATATTAAGGTGCTGAATCTATGATGGGGGCAGGTTAACTCTTGATATATCTCAAAACTACATTCATTCATTCTATGCAAGTCCTATGTCCTTTTCTGTTGTTTTGTTTCAGGTTATGGTCAGTTTTGAATTTGTTATTAGGTCTTTGGGTTTTTTTTCCTCATACAAGTCTTTAACAGTGGAAAGTACATATCATGAACAAATGAAATGTGCAGAGGCATTAATGGTAGAGAATATGTTGCATGAAACTCAGGCAATGCATATTCATTTTGTTGCTTTTTTTTTTTAAGATCTTGACGTACAAAATGTGTGATATTTTTTATTATTGTCAACTATTGATATAATGTCATATCAGTTAGCAAGAAAGATAGAAAGTACGTTTCACAATTATTGCATCATGTAGTCAGAAACATTCCACCCAGAATGACTTGAAATGTAGCAACGTGCTGAGAATAATATTTATATTTGGTCAGGAAAACATTGGGCGAAGAATTGTACCTCGATTACAATTAATAAAAGTTAAAAGATGTTGGCAGAGGCATGTCTTTTCAAATTGTATTTGTGTCATGAAAACTTATCATGACCTCTTTTGAGTAATGGGACCATATTAATTATGTCATATCTGATCTGTTTATTTCCAAGTTATGCTGCTACTTATTTAATGGGCCTCCGACATCTTTATTTTTATTTAGACGTCTTATTGCTGTACAGAGACCTGACACAAATACTGTGCTGCCCCTTTGATGGCCAGTCTTGGAGTCCATGGGTTTGGATTGGAATCTGATAATATTTTGTTCATATATATATATATATATATATATATGTATATATGAATAAAAAATAGACTAGTCCTGTTTAAATACAAAATAATTTTCTGTCCCAAGAGTTTTCTCCTTCTGTATTTACAATTTTCGAAGAAAATTAACACATTGCTTTAAGGTTACAGTGCCTTCCGAAAGTATTTATACCCCTTGACTTATTCCGCACTTTGTTGTGTTACAGCCTGAATTCAAAATGGATGAAATAAAAAATGTTCTTGTCCATCACACAATACCCCATAATAACAAAGTGAAAATATGATTTTAGAGATTTTTGCAAATGTGTTGCAAATGAATGACATTAAAATCATACAATGTAATTTTCTGTATTTTTGTTTTAGATTCCGTCTCTCACAGTTGAAGTGTACCTATGATAAAAAATTACAGACCTCTACATGCTTCGTAAGTAGGAAAACCTGCAAAATCGGCAGTGTATCAAATACTTGTTCTCCCCACTGTATATTTGGCCTTGTGTTCTAGGTTATTGTCCGGCTGAGAGGTGAATTAGTCTCCCAGTGTCTGTTGGAAAGCAGACTGAACTAGGAATTCCTCTAGAATTTTTCCTGTGCTTGGTTATGTTATTTTTTTATACAAAAAAACTCCCTAGTTCTTGTCGACGACAAGCATGCCCATGACATGAGGCAGCCACCACTAGCTTGAAAATATGAAGAGTGATACTCAGTGATGTGTTGTGTTAGATTTCCCCCAAACATAACGCTTTGTATTCAAGACAAAGTTCATTTCTTTGCCACATTTTTTGCAGTTTTACTTTAGTGCCTTATGGCAAACAAGATTAATGTTTTGAAATATTTTTATTCTGCACAGGCTTCCTTCTTAAAGGTCAGTATTGTGGAGTAACTACAATGTTGTTGATCCATCCTCAGTTTTCTCCGATCACAGCCATTAAACTATGTAACTGTTTTAGTCACCATTGGCCTCATGGGGAAATCACTGAGCGGTTTCCTTCCTCTCCGGCAACTGAGTTAGGAAGGATGTCTGTATCTTTGTAGTGATTGGGTGTACATCCAAAGTAATTAATAACTTCACCATTCTCAAAGCAATAATCAATGTCTGCTTTAAAAAAAAAAGATCTACCAATAGGTGCTCTTCTTTACGAGGCATTGGAAAACCTCCCTAGTTTTTGTGGTTGAATATATGTTGGAAATTCACTGATCGACTGACGGACCGTACAGATAATTGTATGTGTGGGGTACAGAGATCAGGTAGTCATTCGTAAATCATGTTAAACACTATTATTGCTCACAGAGTGAGTTCATGCAAGTTATTATGTGACTTCTTAAGCAAATTTCTACTGCTGAACATAATTAGGGGTTGAATACTTGTTGACTCGAGACATTTCAGCTTTTCATTTTGTATTAATTTAAAAAAATATATATTGACATTATGGGCTATTGTGTTTAGGCCAGTGACTCAAAATTAAGTGAATCCATTTTAAATTCAGGCTGTGACACAACAAAATGTGGAAAAAGTGGAGTGGTGTGAATACTTTCTGAAGACACTGTATAACAAGCAAATGTTCTAATGGCACTTTCAAGGCTCTTCTTTGTTTGGTTCTTTATTAAAGCCGAGGACATTTGGCAGGCAACAGGTCCATCATGTTTTGTTTTTTGAAAGCATTTTTATGTTCAAGTCAACCTCCAGGGTTAGAGGTATGATCACCATACCTGTTCAGGTTTCATTCTTATATGCTATGGGTTGACCACTGCTTAATTCAAAATATCTGTTTTATTTCATTTAGGCTGTATTGGTTGACTTACTATGTTTTATTATTTTTATTTTTGCAAATTCTTATGTTTAATTGTGAAATATCAGTTGTTACAACTTATATTTGCCTTATGTATTTTTTCATAAATCAATATATAAAATAATGAAAGAAGGTAAAAGATGTTTGATCTTGAAGGTGTTTTGTATGGTTGTGTAGTTTTTCCGCAATTTCTGTGGGGATCATAGCTTTACAATGGCAATCAAAAATAATTGCTAAATTGCTACAAAAGTTGTTGCAAACTGATGAAAAAAAATCATAGTGGGCCAACTAGGTATAAGAATAATTAATAAAGCATCTCATTAAATATAAATGATCCGGAAAACGGCACACAAAAGTTACTCTGATTCACACACAGCATGGGCCAGGCACAGTATCTATGGCTTTGATCATTTCAATGCGTTTTATTTTTGTACTAAGCTATCACCTTTTTTATTTTTTATTCTAGGCGCCCGCAGTTTAGCTGGGGGGCGTAGAGCATACGGCAGGTCTGGTAGGGGACCATTTTCTAATACTTTTTTATATGTTGTTAATATATTTGTTCACATCAGTTTTGTCCCACCTCCCGGTATTTTAATGAAGTACGACTCATTACTTTCCAGTTATTTGTCAGTAATATCATCATATTGCGTTACACACATTTGATTAAAGACCAATTCAAAGTTTACAATTATGATATCATTTCGATGCTACCTTTATAAGATTGGTACCTTTATAAGATTCAAACATAAAATATAATTCCATTGGAGACATCTTAAGCACGACATCTTAAGCACGTCTTAAGCATGTAACCCAGATTAAGTCCCCACAATTTTTTTGTAGTTTTCATTCAATAATCACACATTTGACTTTCATTTGTTTGTTATTTATTTTTGTCCTGACCTGTTTATTATACCTTTTAACGTTATTATGATGATTATGATGATTATTGGTATCATTAACATGAGGCATAGCATTAGCATCAGAATTAGCATTGGTAGAGTTATTATTAACATTATAGTATTTGTATTTTACATGAATCCCCTTCTTGATTTACTCAATATTTGTTTCAGTAATTAGAGCTGGAACGTCTCAATTGAGCAGGAGCCTGTCTCCTGTTTCTGTAGCGTGAGACAGCTTGATGTACAAGTACACCCCTGGACAGGATACTCGTCTATCACAGGGCCATTTTAGGAAAAGCCAGTTATCAATCTAACTCATGAGATGCTGATCCGCAGCAAGGCAAACCAGTGACAAGTCAATGTCGCCATCAGGCAGGATTAAAAACAGTACTACATTAACCTCAAAAGTAGGCCTACACCAATCTTGATCTTTTTATAGGTGCATACTCATCACAGAGTGGAATTAGAGAGGTAATTCTGCTTCAAACAGGTAGATATCTATAACGTGAACAAGCTGATGTATGAACATGAATGTGAACTTGAAGCTTTGTGGAAGATGCATAACAAATTATCACTTTTGCCAGCATCTTACAATGTTCTTAAACATTGTTTATGAACTTGCATTAACTTTACACTGCTACTGACTGCTACTAAGGACTTGAAGATATCCATCTACAAGTGACAGAGAGAAGTGGATAATCTGAAGACTATCCACAGCAGCACAGTAGTGCAAAGCAGAAGCAAATATTGTAAAACAAAGGGAGGTTTCCTCAAGTACAAATTTACATTGTTGAAACACTTATCCAGCCCATTGATTTGTAAAGATTTGTTGTGTTATTCCATACATGAAAGGTTAATCCACTTTGCATCCATGGGGGCATCACCACTGTATGTATATATGTATGTGACTATGGAAAACATGGTTGTTTTTTCTACTTTCAACTGAAAGAGAATCAACATCACCAGCTCTTTAACTCAGAAAACCAGCAGTAGTGGAGTCAGCTGGACCATAACGGACTGTCTTCATCCTCGACCTGTCCTCTATCGAGTTTGTCCTCTATCCAACCATCTATCCATCTTTCACTCCATCCATTCATTATTCCACTCCATTCCCTTTGGCAAAGCACCTATCATATGCAGTACCTTTAGCATACAGTCTAACATACCATGGGAAGTTCGTTGAATTTCTCTAATATTAATTGATCACTTTTTGTGAGGAAACTATTACTTTCCTGCATTTTAATTGCTTTTTTTTTGTCAAGATTAGGAACAAAGGACCTGTATTTAAATGCAGGTCTGTTCACCATTTTTCTAATCTGAATTGGTCCCAGTTATTCAGCATGATGAATACCCATACCTCACTGCTCGTGATCAATCTGCTGCCCCCATGCTCATGTTGCTTGTCAGTCATCCCATGACACCATTACACTAGTACCATCCTGACCTGAGAAAGATCACCTTCCCTCCAGTCTTACTGCCAGGCTATGGCAGGGGGCCGCCAATGGCTCAGATGGATGGAGGTAAATGGAGAAGAGGGACTGGCTGTTAAAATGCCCACAACGATGTGGCTGATGTTTTTGACCACCAGGAAACAATGGAAAAGGTCTGAGAGTTCCTCTGGACAGAGAAGGAGTCAAAGGCAGACTGATCAGTCAGCATATGCTAGACAGAACAAATACAAGATACTGCAGTAGAAATACTTTTAATTAGGTGGTCCTTAAATAGCTACTCTCGAACTCTTTACTAGAGTGTAATTTTACTCTGCACCGGTGCATTATTACTACAGACACGCCTGCAGACAGTGATTGAATTGAATCTCTCTAATTGATTGCAACTGTCTGTACTTACAGGTACTGTCCTAGCAGACCCGCTTTGTCTAATTTGCTCTGTCACTTTGCTGTCTGAACCTCATGGCCCTCTGCAAATCTGCTAAACACTACTGCAACTTCTTGACAGATCTTGTTCCAATTCAATCTCATGTTTATGTGGTGTTTGTCTGGCAGACTCGTTAATTGAATGTTTGATTGATGTGTTTCTCCTTTATTTGTCCTTCCTCTTTTAACATATTTCTCAGCTGATTAGTCCAACCCATTTTTTTCATCTTCATTATAAATAGTTGTTTTTTATATCCATTTAGTCTCTCTCTTCTTTTATCTTTTATGTGCTCATGCCTCATTACCTACAATCTACCTCTGCATGTATTTTGTTATTTGTACATTTACTCATGTATTTACCTTTAACTGGTTATGTTGATGATCCTGTCTCATCTCTTGTTTACTTTCTCATGTGTGACTATTTGTTCCCGTGGTGTGCATCAGGGCACAGTTCTATGTTCTGTGAGATTAGTAGATATTTCTGCATGTTTTTTCTCTGTGTAATCATGCAGAATAGACTTTTCAGCACAGCCTAATATCTGTGGTTCCACCAGTCACAACTGAAAACAGTCTCGATGACACTGTTGTGTGAATGTTCTTGTTGTGGACAGGAACACGGGAAATGTTGAAAACTGTGGACCATCCCAGCACTGTAATGTCCACGTTTTTCTTTGTTATTGATTGATCAAATACCATGATCAATGGGAAGAAATGTATGTGTATATCACGTGAAATATGTCTGTGACTCTCGCTTGACTGTGATCCTGATACGAGTATTGGCCTGAGGCATGGTAGGTACTGTTATAGTCAGATAAACTACGTGGATGTGTCTCTCCTGGCCCTTCTTTCCCCCTTACTAACTGGTGTTGCCTATTCTTTCCAGGGATCCAGTTTCGTCTCCCTTCTTCCTGCAGTGTGGACCGAGCCGATCCACCTCCAGGTAAAAAAAGCCTTCATCACCTTCACCAATCCATACATTGCAAAATTGCCAGTGTTAATGAAGTGTGAAGTCTAACACCAAAAAAAGTGTCTATATTGTCCCACTCTACATAGAGTAAAATGTTTTAAATTGTTCACTTTTTAACACTTTAGGGTTTAAAATTATGCTTTACAAAATACACTTTTTCAGTGTGAATAGTCAACTCTAATATCAATCAATCAATCAAATGTATTTATAAAACCCTTTTAACATCAGCCGATGTCATAAAGTGCTGTACAGAAACCAAGCCTTAAACCCCAAACAACAAGAAATGCAGATGTAGATGCACGGTGTAGAATACAGTTGGTGGGCTGATCATTATCTAATCTCAGCTCCATTTCATTTTGTCCATCCATCACAACTGATGATGGAAATCCTGAGTTGCCTGCCTGTCATTAGTTAGCTTGTGGTGGTGTGGTACTAAGCATAGAATTAGAATACTAGGATGGAAATTAACCTTATGACGGAATAAACGTCAGCCATTTTGGTCAAGGAGTTGGTCAACCGTGGTTTGCAAGTGCTTTGATAAGATATTGTGTAAAATAATGTTTGTTAGCTAGCTAGCCAGTCAGTATTAGAGGGATGATTCCATGCATTTTTCAAATTAACTACCAATATGCCAACATTCCATTCAAACAATGCAGTCAATCCACAGCCATGCACTGGCTGAAATGATACTGAACAAAAAAATAAGCGCAACATGTAAAGTGTTGGTCCCATGTTTCATGAGCTGAAATAAAAGATCCCAATTTTTTTTTATCTGTCCAATTTTGTGCACACATTTATTTACATCCCTATTAGTGAGCATTTCTCCTTTCGCCAAGATAATCCATTAACATGACAGGTGTGGCATATCAAGAAGCTGATTAAACAGCATGATCATTACACAGGTGCACCTTGTGCTGGGGACAATAAAAGGCCACTCTAAAATGTGCAGTTTTGTCACACAACACAATGCCACAAATGTCTCAGGTTTTGAGAGAGCGTGCATTTGGCATGCTGACTGGAGGAATGTCCACCAGAGCTGTTGCCAGAGAATTGAATGTACATTTTTCTACCATAAGCCGCCTCCAACGTTGTTTTAGAGAATTTGGCAGCACGTCCAACCGGCCTCACAAGCGCAGACCTCATGTAACCACGCCAGCCCAGGACCTCCACATCCGTCTTCTTCACCTGCAAGATTGTCTGAGACCAGCCACCCGGACAGCTGATGAAATTGAGGAGTATTTCTGTCTGTAATGAAGACCTTTTGTTGGGAAATACTCAATCTGATTGGCTGGGCCTGGCTCCCCAGTGGGTAGGTCTGGCTCCTAAGTGGGTGGGCCTCTGCCCAACCATGGCTGCTCCCCTGCCCAGTCGTGAAATCCATTGATTAGGGCCTAATTTATTTATTTTAATTGACAGATTTCCTTATATTAACTGTGACTCAGTAAAATCGTTGAAATTGTTGCATGTTACATTTATATTTTTGTTCAGTATGTTTGATCAGAAGACTTAGGGTGTTTCTCAATATGTAGACTATCATGCTCCGAGCACACAATCTGGAGCATGGGAGGGTCGGAGTATGAGTCCAAATCAAATCATTCAAAACGGAGCACGGAGGGCACTTCTCTGTTGCGTACTCCGCTTGTACACATTTCGAAGCATGCATCAATGCAAGCTTAAATGAAAAGTATGGACAGAAATATGAAGCAACCACATAAAAACCAATGCAACATTTCTTGAAATCAATAGCAGGTATTATTTGAGCTGAAGCAAGATAAAATAAGCTCCGACTTTGGAATGAAATGTTGCCCATTCACTTGTCATATGTTGCTGGACTACAATATGTTATCTTAAAAACGTGAAATACTTTCTGTGTTAATTCTGGCATGTTTAAAAGCCTACAATACCCACTGTATTATGTGTAGATTGCAAGCCCACAGTAAGTCAATAGGGCGAACTGGCTAGTAACTGCTGTTAGCTAGCTAGCTAGCCACGAATAATTGACAATTGACATTACACATGGAGTAAAACAAACATACAGTCAATAAAACAGTAGAAAAATAAGTCTATATACAATGTGAGCAAGTGAGGTGAGATAAGTGAGGTAAAGGCAAAAAAAGGCCATGGTGGCAAAGTAAATACAATATAGCAAGTAAAACGCTGAAATGGTTGATTTGCAGTGGAAGAATATGCAAAGTAGAGATATAAATAATGGGGTGCAAAGGAGCAAAATAAATAAATAAATACAGTAGGGAAAGAGGTAGTTGTTTGGGCTAAATTATAGATGGGCTATGTACAGGTGCAGTAATCTGTGAGGTGCTCTGACAGCTGGTGCTTAAAGCTAGTGAGGGAAACAAGTGTTTCCAGTTTCAGAGATTTTTGTAGTTCTTTCCAGTCAATGGCAGCAGAGAACTGGAAGGAAAGGCGGCCAAAGGAAGAATTGTTTTTTTAGGGTGACCAGAGAGATATACCTGCTGGAGCACGTGCTACAGGTGGGTGCTGCTATGGTGACCAGCGAGCTGAGATAAGGGGGGACTTTACCTAGCAGGGTCTTGTAGATGACCTGGAGCCGGTGGGTTTGACAACGAGTATGAAGCGAGTGCCAGCCAACGAGAGTGTACAGGTCGCAGTGGTGGGTAGTATATGGGCTTTGGTGACAAAATGGATGGCACTTGAGTAGGGTATTGGAGGCTATTTTGTAAATGAGATCGCCGAAGTCGAGGATTGGTAGGATGGTCAGTTTTACAAGGGTATGTTTGGCAGCATGAGTGAAGGATGCTTTGTTGCGAAATAGGAAGCCAATTCTAGATTTAACTTTGGATTGGAGATGTTTGATGTGAGTCTGGAAGGAGAATTTACAGTCTAACCAGACACCTAGGTATTTGTAGTTGTCCACATATTCTAAGTCAGAGTTGTCCAGAGTAGTGATGTTGGACAGGTGGGCAGGTGCAGGCAGCGATCTGTTGAAGAGCATGCATTTAGTTTTACTTGTATTCAAGAGCAATTAGAGGCCACAGAAGGAGAGTTGTATGGCATTGAAGCTCGCCTGGAGGGTTGTTAACACAGAGTCCAAAGAAGGGCCAGATGTATACAGAATGGTGTCATCTGTGTAGAGGTGGATCAGAGAATCACCAGCAGCAAGAGCGACATCATTGATGTATACAGAGAAGAGAGTCTGTCTAAGTTATAACATTAGTTTTAGGTCATTTTTGTCTGTTTAAGTAGCTGGCTAGCTAGATTACTGCGATTCACATGGAGCTAGCTGATATTTATGAAGTGAAATGTTTGCTTTCTGTATATTTTGTTTTGTCTTTGTCCCAGCTGGAAGCAGGTTCAGTGAATGGGGAGGTGCAGCATGTGTGAGTTAATACAGTAGGGGAGTGTGAATGCTTCTCAAATGTAATGTTTTATGAGTTCTCCATGTTCTCGTCCTCACAAGAACGGACTCAAGAGAACGTCCTTGGAGAATGCACTCGAAGCATGAGAGTAGGGAGAATGGTAGTATGCATATTGAGATCATATAATGGCACTCGCAGGTTTCCAAGGATACGTAAATGTTGACATGTAATGTCTATTTGCATATATTTTAGTGCCTATTTATACAGGGAATTGGAATTAAACCTTTATAAACAGTATGTATACCAATTCCCTGTATAAATAGCCTCTAAAATATATGCAAACAGACATTACATGTCAACATGTATGTATCCTTGGAAAGTAAGGCATGTGATATCAGAAATTGTAGAATTATTGTCTACCTAACATATTGTCATATATTTATACAGAGAATTGGTATAAAACCTTTATAGACTGTATTTGTAAAGGTGTTATACCAATTTGCTGTATACATCTGTATAAATATTTGACAACAATTCTACAATTTCTGCATATGTCAAATCAGGAGTATGCTTCTACTACCATTCATTGCAATTAGACTGGTTTGGATTTCTCCCTGATCAATATGGCTGCCATCTTGACCCAATTCTGTAACTTGAAGGGTTTATGTCATAGCCCCTCTAGTAACTTAATAGGATCTCTATGGTACTGAGGATATGTACTAAGCCTGAGCTGCCTGCTAGTCATTAGTTAGGTGGTGGTGGTGTGATAATGAGGATCTGTCCAATGCGTGAGGTTAAACATGGTTCTGGTTACTTGGAGGGTAGGAGTTAAACATGGTTCTGGTTACTTGGAGGGTAGGAGTTAAACATGGTTCTCTAGTGAAATGGAGGGTAGGAGTTAAACATGGTTCTGGTTACTTGGAGGGTAGGAGTTAAACATGGTTCTGGTGACTGAGAGTAGGAGTTAAACATGGTTCTGGTTACTTGGAGGGTAGGAGTTAAACATGGTTCTGGTTACTTGGAGGGTAGGAGTTAAAAATGGTTCTGGTTACTTGGAGGGTAGGAATTAAACATGGTTTTCTGGTGACTTTTAGGGTAGAAGGCAAAGATGGTTCTCTGGTGACTGAGAGTAGGAGTTAAACATGGTTTTCTGTTGACTTGAAGGGTAGGAGTCAAAGATGGTTCACTGGTGACTGAGGGTAGGAGTCAAACATGGTTTTCTGGTGACTTTTAGGGTAGAAGGCAAAGATGGTTCTCTGGTGACTGAGAGTAGGAGTCAAAGATGGTTCACTGGTGACTGAGGGTAGGAGTTAAACATGGTTCTCTAGTGACTTGGAGGGTAGGAGTTAAACATGGTTTTCTGGTGACTTTTAGGATAGAAGGCAAAGATGGTTCTCTGGTGATTGAGAGTAGGAGTTAAACATATTTTTCTGGTGAATTGGAGGGTAGGAGTTAAACATGGTTCTGGTTACTTGGAGGGTAGGAGTTAAACATGGTTCTGGTTACTTGGAGGGTAGGAGTTAAGCATGGTTCTGGTTACTTGGAGGGTAGGAGTTAAACATGGTTCTGGTTACTTGGAGGGTAGGAGTTAAACATGGTTCTGGTTACTTGGAGGGTAGGAGTTAAGCATGGTTCTGGTTACTTGGAGGGTAGGAGTTAAACATGGTTCTGGTGACTTGGAGGGTAGGAGTTAAACATGGTTCTGGTGACTTGGAGGGTAGGAGTTAAACATGGTTCTGGTGACTTGGAGGGTAGGAGTTAAACATGGTTCTGGTGACTTGTAGGGTAGGAGTTAAACATGGTTCTGGTTACTTGGAGGGTAGGAGTTAAACATGGTTCTCTGGTGACTTGGAGGGTAGGAGTTAAACATGGTTCTGGTTACTTGGAGGGTAGGAGTTAAACATGGTTCTCTGGTGACTTGGAGGGTAGGAGTTAAACATGGTTATCTGGTGACTTGGAGGGTAGTAGTTAAACATGGTTCTGGTGACTTGGAGGGTAGGAGTTAAACATGGTTCTGGTTACTTGGAGGGTAGGAGTTAAACATGGTTCTGGTGACTTGGAGGGTAGGAGTTAAACATGGTTCTGGTGACTTGTAGGGTAGGAGGTAAACGTTGTTCTGGTTACTTGGAGGGTAGGAGTTAAACATTGTTCTGGTTACTTGGAGGGTAGGAGTTAAACATGGTTCTCTGGTGACTTGGAGGGTAGGAGTTAAACATGGTTCTGGTTACTTGGAGGGTAGGAGTTAAACATGGTTCTCTGGTGACTTGGAGGGTAGGAGTTAAACATGGTTCTCTGGTGACTTGGAGGGTAGGAGTTAAACATGGTTCTCTGGTGACTTGGAGGGTAGTAGTTAAACATGGTTCTGGTGACTTGGAGGGTAGGAGTTAAACATGGTTCTGGTTACTTGGAGGGTAGGAGTTAAACATGGTTCTGGTTACTTGGAGGGTAGGAGTTAAACATGGTTCTGGTTACTTGGAGGGTAGCAGTTAAACATGGTTCTGGTGACTTGGAGGGTAGGAGTTAAACATGGTTCTGGTTACTTGGAGGGTAGGAGTTAAACATGGTTCTGGTGACTTGGAGGGTAGGAGTTAAACATGGTTCTGGTTACTTGGAGGGTAGCAAATAAACATGGTTCTGGTTACTTGGAGAGTAGGAGTTAAACATGGTTCTGGTTACTTGGAGGGTAGGAGTTAACCATGGTTCTGGTTACTTGGAGAGTAGGAGTTAAACATGGTTCTGGTGACTTGGAGGGTAGGAGTTAAACATGGTTCTGGTTACTTGGAGGGTAGGAGTTAAACATGGTTCTGGTTACTTGGAGGGTAGGAGTTAAACATGGTTCTGGTGACTTGGAGGGTAGGAGTTAAACATGGTTCTGGTGACTTGTAGGGTACGAGGTAAACATGGTTCTGGTTACTTGGAGGGTAGCAGTTAAACATGGTTCTGGTTACTTGGAGAGTAGGAGTTAAACATGGTTCTGGTTACTTGGAGGGTAGGAGTTAACCATGGTTCTGGTTACTTGGAGGGTAGGAGTTAAACATGGTTCTGGTTACTTGGAGGGTAGGAGTTAAACATGGTTCTGTTTACTTGGAGGGTAGCAGTTAAACATGGTTCTGGTTACTTGGAGGGTAGGAGTTAAACATGGTTCTGGTTACTTGGAGGGTAGGAGTTAAACATGGTTCTCTGGTGACTTGGAGGTAGGAGTTAAACATGGTTCTGGTGACTTGTAGGGTACGAGGTAAACATAGTTCTGGTTACTTGGAGGGTAGGAGTTAAACATGGTTCTGGTTACTTGGAGGGTAGCAGTTAAACATGGTTCTGGTTACTTGGAGAGTAGGAGTTAAACATGGTTCTGGTTACTTGGAGGGTAGGAGTTAACCATGGTTCTGGTTACTTGGAGAGTAGGAGTTAAACATGGTTCTGGTGACTTGGAGGGTAGGAGTTAAACATGGTTCTGGTTACTTGGAGGGTAGGAGTTAAACATGGTTCTGTTTACTTGGAGGGTAGCAGTTAAACATGGTTCTGGTTACTTGGAGGGTAGGAGTTAAACATGGTTCTGGTTACTTGGAGGGTAGGAGTTAAACATGGTTCTCTGGTGACTTGGAGGTAGGAGTTAAACATGGTTCTGGTTACTTGGAGGGTAGGAGTTAAACATGGTTCTCTGGTGACTTGGAGGGTAGGAGTTAAACATGGTTCTGGTTACTTGGAGGGTAGGAGTTAAACATGGTTCTCTGGTGACTTGGAGGGTAGGAGTTAAACATGGTTCTCTGGTTACTTGGAGGGTAGGAGTTAAACATGGTTCTGGTTACTTGGAGAGTAGGAGTTAAACATGTTTTTCTGGTGACAGGGTAGGATTTAACATTGTTCTCTGTTGACTTGGAGGGTAGGAGTCAAAGATGGTTCTCTGTTGACTTGGAGGGTAGGAGTTAAACATGGTTTTCTGGTGACAGGGTAGGATTTAACATTGTTCTCTGTTGACTTGGAGGAGTTTAACATGGGAAATTCCCAATGCAAAGAGAGGCCAACGACAGATAGACATATCATCTTCTTTCAGGGAGTTTTACAACCCAACCTCTCCTGCCTTTCCCATCGGCTGTTGGCTACAACACACCTCCTGAATACAGAGAGACTCACACTTCTCCTGCTTGTCAAGTTGCAGTGCAATGTCGGCAGGCACACAGGGTTTGTGTCTGTCTCACTGTTTGCTTTCTGTAGGGAGGAAAGGATGCAATATGGCTTCTCTTGTTGGGTACAGGTGTTGTACATTTTCTACAGAGTATTCAAGTCCACTCTGAATGGGAGGCTGCTTAAGATGTCAGTTTCACACTACCTGTCTGACTTTGAAGCGGCACACCATTAAAGCTCAGGGATAGAATATAAAAAAGGAATCATGTACGACTGTGTCACCCATCCTACTCCATTTCCTATCCACCCACAAAGTCTTGCGGAAAAACGACAACCTTTTCAAGTGGGAAGAAATCCATCTGAAGTGAGAGTAAATGCAGAGTTCTATTTGTTTCATGTGGAGTCTTATCACATCTAATGACTAATTAGATCTATCACACAATCTGCTCGTTAACATTGTGAATGGATTTAGTTCATGTTGTCCCTGATTTTTTTTACCAGTAGTGTAATTATGTTAAAGATGTGTCAGCCGTTCACCGGCAATGTGTGCAGCCGTGTGTGACCTTGAAAGGATTAGGGAGATTATTCAACAGTAAGCAATATTGAATATTAATTAATTAATGAATGGTTCAGTTGATGCATGAACACATTAATAAATGAATGCCTGAATACATGTGTGTGACTATTGAGTTCCCGAGTTACACGACTTATTGGTGATGAAGTCTATTTTTGTCACTGCAATGAATCACAGCCTTTCTCCTTCAGTGACTCATCCAACAGTTTCGTAAAATAGCGGTTTAGAAATGTTGTATGACAATGTCACCATCCTCAGGGCCATCAGCATGCTGCAGTCTCTCTGCAAACGGTGAGCTCAATAATGAACACCGTATCTAGGACTCCCGTACAAATAATCCCATGAGCTGTTCCTTTCATCACGTAAAGCAGTGTTAACTGTCATAATTCATTGTACTGTATTCTGGGTGGCAGAATTCCACAAAATAAGCAACTGGTGTTTGGTGTCTTTGATACTAGATCATGTACAGTGTCAGTAAATGTATGATGAATCACTTCTTCTTGGAGTGTGTGACAGGGTGTCAACAAAGTAAGATGATAATGCATTTCCTCACTGCCTGCAGGACTACACAGACCTGATGATAATTCACAAGGAATCTGGTAGTAACATCTGCTCACCTTTGTCTCACATGGCCTGTTTGATATAACTATATTTTTGAAACAATAACAGGAGGCTATCAGAATTAAAAGTTAATTTCAAGCAACTGCATTTAATATAATTGAAGCAATGGTACCTGTCTGAGCCCAGCCTGTGATGTAGGCATATTGTACCTCCTTGCTACTAGCTCTGTTCTGCTGTTTATTGTTTTATTTAACCATTATTTTACCAGGTAAGTTGACTGAGAACACATTCTCATTTACAGCAATGACCTTGGAAACAGTTAAACAGGAGAGGACAGGGGATAAATGAGCCAATTGGAAGCTAGGAATGATCAGGTGGCAATGACGATATGAGGGCCAGATTGCATTTCCACTTGAAAGAAGGGTTCCTCTCATTATCCTTCACTGCCCAGAAGGAGCCTTAGCCTGTTAAAACTGGGCTTATTAACCAAGAAGAAGGGTTCCTCTCATTATCCTTCACTGCCCAGAAGGAGCCTTAGCCTGTTAAAACTGGGCTTATTAACCAGGAAGAAGGGTTCCTCTCAAAAGCATCCACTGCCCAGAAAGAGCAATAGTCTGTAAACACTGGGGTTATTAATTTAACCAGGAAGAAGTGTCCGTGTTGAGTGTTCATCTCTGTGGCAGTAAAAAAAAAAGGTGTGTCCTAAAGTCTCCTTATGATGCACTTTACATAATCCTCTCACAGTTGTGTAAAGTACTTAAGTAAAAATACTTTAAAATACTACTTCAGTCATTTTTGGGGTATCTGTGCTTTACTGTACTATTATACTTTTGAGAACTTTTACTTTTACTTCACTACATTCCTAAAGAAAATAATATACTTTTTACTCCATACATTATCCCTGACAACCAAAAGTACTCGTTACATTTGACAGGAAAATGGGCCAATTCACACACTTATCAGGAGAACATCCCTGTTCATCCCTACTGCCTCTGTTCTGAAGGACTCAATAAACAGAAATGCTTGTTTTGTAAATTATGTCTGAGGGTTGGAGTGGGCCCCTGGCTATCGGTCAGTAAAAAAAAGAAAGAAAATTGTGCCGTCTGGTTTGATTAATATAAGGAATTTGAAATGGTTTATATTTTTAAATTTACTTTTGATACTTAAGTCCATTTTAGCAATTTCATTTACTTTTGATACTTATATATATATACAGTGCCTTGCGAAAGTATTCGGCCCCCTTGAACTTTGCGACCTTTTGCCACATTTCAGGCTTCAAACAGAAAGATATAAAACTGTATTTTTTTGTGAAGAATCAACAGTAAGTGGGACACAATCATGAAGTGGAACAACATTTATTGGATATTTCAAACTTTTTTAACAAATCAAAAACTGAAAAATTGGGCGTGCAAAATTATTCAGCCCCTTTAAGTTAATACTTTGTAGCGCCACCTTTTGCTGCGATTACAGCTGTAAGTCGCTTGGGGTATGTCTCTATCAGTTTTGCACATCGAGAGACTGACATTTTTTCCCATTCCTCCTTGCAAAACAGCTCGAGCTCAGTGAGGTTGGATGGAGAGCATTTGTGAACAGCAGTTTTCAGTACTTTCCACAGATTCTCTATTGGATTCAGGTCTGGACTTTGACTTGGCCATTCTAACACCTGGATATGTTTATTTTTGAACCATTCCATTGTAGATTTTGCTTTATGTTTTGGATCATTGTCTTGTTGGAAGACAAATCTCCGTCCCAGTCTCAGGTCTTTTGCAGACTCCATCAGGTTTTCTTCCAGAATGGTCCTGTATTTGGCTCCATCCATCTTCCCATCAATTTTAACCATCTTCCCTGTCCCTGCTGAAGAAAAGCAGGCCCAAACCATGATGCTGCCACCACCATGTTTGACAGTGGGGATGGTGTGTTCAGGGTGATGAGCTGTGTTGCTTTTACGCCAAACATAACGCTTTGCATTGTTGCCAAAAAGTTCAATTTTGGTTTCATCTGACCAGAGCACCTTCTTCCACATGTTTGGTGTGTCTCCCAGGTGGCTTGTGGCAAACTTTAAACAACACTTTTTATGGATATCTTTAAGAAATGGCTTTCTTCTTGCCACTCTTCCATAAAGGCCAGATTTATGCAATATACGACTGATTGTTGTCCTATGGACAGAGTCTCCCACCTCAGCTGTAGATCTCTGCAGCTCATCCAGAGTGATCATGGGCCTCTTGGCTGCATCTCTGATCAGTCTTCTCCTTGTATGAGCTGAAAGTTTAGAGGGACGGCCAGGTCTTGGTAGATTTGCAGTGGTCTGATACTCCTTCCATTTCAATATTATTGCTTGCACAGTGCTCCTTGGGATGTTTAAAGCTTGGGAAATCTTTTTGTATCCAAATCCGGCTTTAAACTTCTTCACAACAGTATCTCGGACCTGCCTGGTGTGTTCCTTGTTCTTCATGATGCTCTCTGCGCTTTTAACGGACCTCTGAGACTATCACAGTGCAGGTGCATTTATACGGAGACTTGATTACACACAGGTGGATTGTATTTATCATCATTAATCATTTAGGTCAACATTGGATCATTCAGAGATCCTCACTGAACTTCTGTAGAGAGTTTGCTGCACTGAAAGTAAAGGGGCTGAATAATTTTGCACGCCCAATTTTTCAGTTTTTGATTTGTTAAAAAAGTTTGAAATATCCAATAAATGTCGTTCCACTTCATGATTGTGTCCCACTTGTTGTTGATTCTTCACAAAAAAATACAGTTTTATATCTTTATGTTTGAAGCCTGAAATGTGGCAAAAGGTCGCAAAGTTCAAGGGGGCCGAATACTTTCGCAAGGCACTGTATATATATATTTAAAACCAAATACTTTTAGACTTTTACTCAAGTAGGATTTTACTGGGTGACTTTCACTTTTACTTGAGTCATTTTTTATTAAGGTATCTTTCTTTTTACTCAAGGTATCTTTACTTGGACTTTTTACTACTTTTTCCACCACTGTCCCCTCATCACTCCGCCCTTCGGTTTCATCACTCACTCTCACCCCATCTTCCTTTATTAAATTATCATCCTCCATTCTCTCCCTTTCAGAACCTCTCTTTTAGAGTAACTCCTCTTCATCTATCTCCCTCCCTACTTGCTCTCCAGTGGTGACGCACATGCCTAGCTATATGTCGAAGACGCCCCCGCCGGCACCACCTCGCGCCACCTCCAAGCCCCTCATCTCCGTGACGGCCCAGAGCAGCACAGACTCCACTCAGGACGCCTACCACGAGGGGAGGGACCCGCGGGGGAGTGTACTGTGGGCGCCGGACTGTCTGGGCGGCTCGGGTCAAACCCTCTACAACTCCACCGACAGCCTGGACAGCACCAATGTGGTGACGCTGGCCATGGAGACGGCAGGGAGCAAGCGGCACGCCTCCTCGGGCAGCCACAGCTCGGTGCAGACGTGTGACAAGGCGGTGTTGGTGTCCAAGGCTGAGGAATACCTGAAAACGCCACGTTCCTCCATAGGGATACAGGTAAAACCAGTTCACACACACAGTTACACAGATACACACACACACACACAACCACACACACACAACCACACACACACACACACACACACACACACAACCACAAACACAAACACAAACCACCTATGATGACGAATAGAGTAGAATAACATCAGAGGAAACTGTTGTAGATTTCTATTTATCAGTGGAATTCAACTTGATCATATTATCTATTTTACATTGGCAACAAATGTCATTTCTGGATGCCTGCTGCTGTGACGTTTTCATCTCCTCTTAAATGTCATTAAGCGCGTCATATAGCATTACTGTAGTCATTTAGACCCTTAATTTCACTCAAGCCAACATTCTGTTTCTTTTGCAATGCAGTCTCTCAGGGGATAGATAAAAAACAATGCATCATCGCCATCATCATCATCACCAACATCATCAACATCCCCATCATAACCTTCAGTGCCAGCAACATATTTATCATATCTGTTACCATATCTGGTACAATTCGTTATTTACTCTGAAGTACTCGTTGACATTTTATTCCACACTCAACTTTTTTGATGTCATTATTTTGAAGTACCTGGTCTATGCTGTTGACATGACAATATAGATGAGTGTGTGAGCTCGTAAACTGAGCCATAGAAAGAGACGGACAGGCCTATAAAAGCCATCCCTCTCAGGGAGACACAGTCATCTGATCAGGATCAAAGGCTCTCAGGACAAACACTCTGGCATCACTTGATGCAGATCCTCGCTCGCTCTCTCTCGCTTTCTCACTCTCTCTCAGTTTCTGACTCTTTCTCTCTCTGTTTCTGACTCTCTCTGACTCTTTTTTCCATTCTATTCTCCCCTCTCTCCTTCTCTCCCTCTCTATCTCTCTGTGTCCTTTCTCTCTCTCTCTCTGACTCCCTCCCTCTCTCTCTCTCTCTCTCTCTCTCTTTCTCTCTCTCTGTGTGTGTCCTTTCTCACTCTCTCTCAGTTTCTGACTCGCTCTCTGTTTCTAACTCTCTCTCTCTGTTTCTGACTCTCTCTCTCTCTCTCTCTCTCTCTCTCGCTCTCTCTCTCTCGCTCTCTCAGTTTCTGACTCTCTCTGTTTCTGACTCTCTCTGACTCTTTTTTGCCACTCTATTCTCCCCTCTCTCCTTCTCTCCCTCTCTATCTCTCTGTGTGTCCTTTCTCTCTCTCTCTCTCGCTCCCCTCTGTCGCTATCCCTCTCCCTGTATACAGTTTCTAGTATAGATCACTACAGATTACTACCCTCTTTATGATTTATGCCACTAAGAAGCCTCATTGATTTTCTAGTAAAGTCCATTGGTAAAATAGTTCCCCCATGATACATACTGTTGTCAAGAAGTTAATTATGACATGTGACCAGTGTTATTGTTTATGTTCACGTTGTTGTTTACCAGGTGGAGACGGCGACGGACTCGGAGTCGGAGGGTAAATGTCTTCCTCAGTACCATTCTGTTGGCACCCAGGTGGAGGATAACAAACGGTATGTGGCACACAGGAAGTGGAAACTGGAAATACAACCGTTGCATAATTTGGCCTCTGACCCTTTACAGCAGCAGTCAATAATGTCCCTCTGGATCCTGATTGCACTAACTAAATATGTATTGATTTTGTGAAAGTTATTATGCAATATGCTTTTTTTGTACATACTATATCTGTGAATGGGTTATATTGATGTTTTCTCTCTCTTTGGATCCATATATTGTTCATCTAATCTCTTTATTATTGTCTGTATACATATACGAGTGTGTGTGTGTCTGCATGTGTCTGCGCTCCCTCAGGCATGGCAGGTTCAAGCGCTCCAACAGTGTGACGACAGCCGTACAAGCTGACATGGAACTAGAGGGCTTCCCCACCATGGAGGACAAGGGACTGCAGTTTGGAGGGGGCTTGGGTTTCCGAGGGGGCCACTCGGAGCCCAGTACACCCACCCAGTACGGGGCCGTCCGCACCGTCCGCACCCAGGGCCTCTTCAGCTACCGGGAGGACTACCAGCGTTCCTCCAGCGGTCCACCCAGTCCGCAGCCCGAGTCGTGGCTGACAGAGCCCTCTCTGGAGGGGGCTGAGACGGGCCGAGTGTCCCCCCTCCGCAGGGACGGCAGCTGGTTCATGCAGCTACTCCATAATGAAACTAAGAGGATGGAGGGATGGTGTAAAGACATGGAGAGAGAGGCGGAGGAGCATGACCTGTTGGAGGAGAGTGAGTGTCTGACGCTGCACCTTAGATGCATATGCTGGCACTATAGCTCCTAAGGCAGGGGCTGTTCACATTCTAATGCATTAGATTTGAAATACATTCACTGATCACCATTTTAGAATGGAATGGGCAAAGTCCTGTTTGTAGATGGAAATGTAATATACAACCGACAAGCATTGTTATTACCACCGCTAATGAATACCGGTCTATTTTTTGACGGTTGAGGCAGTGGACAGATTTGAGTGAGATAACACTCTGTGAGCTGTCAATGAGGATAACGCTGTGCGTGATCTCTCCCTCTGTGTGTGGTGTGTGTGTGTGTCCTCCAGTCCTAGGGAAAATCCGGAGTGCGGTGGGCAGTGCACAACTCCTCATGTCTCAAAAATTCCAGCAGTTCTACTGGCTGTGTCAACAGAACCTGGTGAGTATCTATAATACCATAATGGAACAAGTGTGTGTCTTCAAAATACCCCTTATGTCTTACATTCTCACTGTTGATGACTTACCAACAGTGCAGGGCTTGAGAAGTGATGACTAACCAACAGTACAGGGCTTGAGAAGTGATGACTTACCAACAGTACAGGGCTTGAGAAGTGATGACTTTACCAACATTACAGGGCTTGAGAAGTGATGACTAACCAACAGTACAGGGCTTGAGAAGTGATGACTTTACCAACATTACAGGGCTTGAGAAGTGATGACTAACCAACAGTACAGGGCTTGAGAAGTGATGACTAACCAACAGTACAGGGCTTGAGAAGTGATGACTTTACCAACATTACAGGGCTTGAGAAGTGATGACTAACCAACAGTACAGGGCTTGAGAAGTGATGACTAACCAACAGTACAGGGCTTGAGAAGTGATGACTAACCAACAGTACAGGGCTTGAGAAGTGATGACTAACCAACAGTACAGGGCTTGAGAAGTGATGACTAACCAACAGTACAGGGCTTGAGAAGTGATGACTTTACCAACATTACAGGGCTTGAGAAGTGATGACTTACCAACAGTACAGGGCTTGAGAAGTGATGACTTACCAACAGTACAGGGCTTGAGAAGTGATGACTTACCAACAGTACAGGGCTTGAGAAGTGATGACTTACCAACAGTACAGGGCTTGAGAAGTGATGACTTACCAACAGTACAGGGCTTGAGAAGTGATGACTAACCAACAGTACAGGGCTTGAGAAGTGATGACTAACCAACAGTACAGGGCTTGAGAAGTGATGACTAACCAACAGTACAGGGCTTGAGAAGTGATGACTAACCAACAGTACAGGGCTTGAGAAGTGATGACTAACCAGCAGTACAGGGCTTGAGAAGTGATGACTTACCAACAGTACAGGGCTTGAGAAGTTATAACTTGCAGGACACCTACTGGTTGAACAATGTTCAAGTAAGGTTTGCAGGAAACCTAGTGGTTGGACCGTGTACAGTAAGATTTGCAGGACACCTGGTGGTTGGACCGTGTACAGTAAGATTTGCAGGACACCTAGTGGTTGGACCGTGTACAGTAAGATTTGCAGGTGTTGGATGATTCAACACCTGTTTATGTAACAGAAGCATTTAAAAGTTGCCACGATAGTCTGTAACAGTTAAGACTATACCAGATAACAACTATATTGTGTATATGTTTCATGAAATCAAACAAACACATTCTCATGGTCACTGAGGTGTTGATAACTATATCTAATGTGTTCGCTCCCGCTGACCTCCTCCCCGCCACCCTCCACTCCCCAGGACCCCAGCGCCATGCCCCGCCCCACCTCTCAGGACCTGGCCGGATTCTGGGACTTGCTGCAGCTCTCAATTGACGACGTCACTGCCAAATTTAATGAATTACAGCAGATCAAGAGCAATGAGTGGAGGCTCGTGGAGAGCCCAGAGAAGAAGACGCCATTACAGGTATATCAACAGAGTTGTTACAGTTTTTCACAGCTAGCAAAGTAGTCTGTGTTGGTGTGTTGTCTCATGGTACTGGTCAACGCATATATTGTTTCTTTGTTTTATCCTGTCCCTCTGAGAAAATCACATGGCTCAAATCTCTTTGTCTCCTCTCTCTCTCTTTGTCTCTTCTCTTTATTTCTCTCTCTTTGTCTCTTCTCTCTCTCTCTCTCATGATCTCTCTCTCATGTGAAGGAGAGGAAGTGGCCTCCCCCGCTGCCAAAGAGACCTCCGAAGGGGCGTGGTGGCGTGGTGCGGGAGCGCTCTCTGGACCTGCAGGACCGCCAGCGTCAGGAGGCCCGGCGCCGTCTTCTGGCTGCCAAGCGGGCGGCTTCCTTCAGACAGAACTCAGCCACGGAGCGGGCGGACAGCATCGAGATCTACATCCCCGAGGCCCAGACACGTCTTTGAGGTTCGAGGATTTACCCCCCCTACCCCTGTTTTGCCCATATCCGCCCCCATACCTCAGCCCCAGCCAGTGGGTGTAACCCAGACCCCTTCCTCTCTCCTTCTTATCTGTGCAAATGTCTCTCACTCCACACGTTTTTTTCTCCACCTGTTGCCATTCTTCTGGTGTCCTCTCCCCTTTAAGATGGAGGGAATATTCCCCACTCCACTACAATGAGCTGCTAGTACACCCTCCCCTTTAACCGAACTGATCCACCATCACAATTATATTTGGGTAAATACAAGCAAATAAATTATTTTCTATACTGTAACCAATGTTGTTGTTGGAAATGTACTTCCCCCTAAGAGCTTTTGCATTGCCATCATGTATTATTATAAGCCTCTGGGTAAAGTTAAGGGGGATGTCAGTATTTTTCCACAGTGTTCAAAGGGAATCACAAAGTGCAACTTTTTTATGGAGAATCTCACCAGCAACAGTGGTCTTGGGCTAAAACACCCTGTGTGGAGACTACTGCATCCCAGTGGTAGCACAGAGGTGGTGATGACTCACTGTCAAGACAGATGTCTGAAAATCTCTCCCCATGTTGGTGGGTTGACAGCATAAGTGGGGGGGGGTATATCATGTGATTGATCAACACCTGCTATTGAAATACCTCAGTCTTGCAGGTAAACACCATAGACATATAATTCTAATCTAAGTCTATTCTATTTCTATGGTAAAGACAGAGAAGTCATCATATCTGAAATGGTTGCACTCGCACAGCATGCTGGGTGGGTATAGTAATTATTTTGTTATTCTAGGGACGTACTCACACAACTTTTTACCATGCTAGCTACTGCAGCCCCTGACTAACGTCACCCCACTACCAGACTATCTGCAGCCACTGACTAACATCACACCACTTTATACCAGGCTAGCTACTGCAGCCCCTGACTAACGTCACCCCACTACCAGACTATCTGCAGCCACTGACTAACATCACACCACTTTATACCAGGCTAGCTACTGCAGCCACTGACAAATGTTACCAGGCTAGCTACTGCAGCCACTGACAAATGTTACCAGGCTAGCTACTGCAGCCACTGACTAACGTCACCCCACTTTTTACCAGGATAGCTACTGCAGCCACTGACTAATGTTACCAGGCTAGCTACTGCAGCCACTGACTAGAGTCAGACCACTTTTTACCAGGCTAGCTGCCTCAGCCACCGACTAATGTTACCAGGCTAGCTACTGCAGCTACTGACTAATGTTACCAGGCTAGCTGCCTCAGCCACTGACTAATGTTACCAGGCTAACTGCCTCAGCCACTGACTAATGTTACCAGGCTAGCTGCCTCAGCCACTGACTAATGTTACCAGGCTAGCTGCCTCAGCCACTGACTAATGTTACCAGGCTAGCTACTGCAGCCACTGACTAATGTTACCAGGCTAGCTACTGCAGCTACTGACTAATGTTACCAGGCTAGCTGCCTCAGCCACTGACTAATGTTACCAGGCTAGCTGCCTCAGCCACTGACTAATGTTACCAGGCTAGCCGCCTCAGCAACTGACTAATGTTACCAGGCTAGCTGCCTCAGCCACTGACTAATGTTACCAGGCTAGCTGCCTCAGCAACTGACTAATGTTACCAGGCTAGCTGCCTCAGCAACTGACTAATGTTACCAGGCTAGCTGCCTCAGCTACTGACTAATGTTACCAGGCTAGCTGCTACAGCCACTGACTAATGTTACCAGGCTAGCTGCCTCAGCAACTGACTAATGTTACCAGGCTAGCTGCCTCAGCCACTGACTAATGTTGCTGAGAAATGGGATGTGAAAAATACATGCAGTATTACATTAGGGCTGCATTGATGCATTTTCACTTCTGATAATGGCATTGATGTAAGGCTGAAACATGCTTATGATATGGGTGGTACAGTACATTTATTCCTCTGATACATGTTTCCATTGCAACACTATTGTAAATCATTTAAAGGAAACAAATGTTTCTAATTCTGGAAGAAAAAAAATGTACTATATGATACAATGCATTTTTGCACCTTATATGTACTATTCATGTTTGTATTTCCAAGGGAAATGTAGTTCATGATGCTCACTTGCTATTGTTGCAGTTTATTTGCAAGGACAGATGTGGGATATTTTCTACTGAATAGGACTATTAGGTTATTCTATAGTCCACTTTGAGTTGTGTGTTTAGCCCCATAATGACATTCTGGCATTCAAGCCTCTGGTGTCAAGTACGATTGATTGTAATGATAAATCATGTAATCTATCACACCCACATATATATTAGATTGAACTCGATATTCTCATAGTAGATGGTGTGAAAAAGTGAGTATCTATCGGGTGTAGAGAACAGTGGCCTAACAGTCCTACCTATTAGGGACCACATCACAGCCATATCATCCCATCTGGCACACAACAATCAAGTACAGATGTAGTGTGGGACAGACAGGTGCAAATGACACTTTAACACTATCTAGTTACTAGTAAATGGTGCTGTTTTTTTACTCTGAAACGGTTGTTATTTACCCTGTCCTACACACACAGCTACTTTTTAACATATTTACTAAATGGTGCCCATAGCATCTGGAATTAAAGATGGTTGCTATTGACTTGCGAAAACACCATCTTTGCAAATAGTCTATTTGCAGTGTTAATTTTTGCTTAGCAGTTGTTTATTGAAGAGGCAGAGAAAATACATATTAATGAGGAATTTCCAGTCCATCTCTGGACAGCAGAAAATAGGGTTTCTGTCATGGCAGGGAGTGTGTGTGTGTGTGTGTGTGTGTGTGTGTGTGTGTGTGTGTGTGTGTGTGTGTGTGTGTGTGTGTGTGTGTGTGTGTGTTTGAGAGAGGTTTTTATTGACATGGCTTTAACATTGCTTAGACGTTGCTCCACTGAACACTACAGTGGAGAATTTGCCCCTCGCCCTGCCAATGAACTTATTAGTTCAATCTTCTTTTACATTTCCTTCAAAAAGATAGAACCTGTCCTTTTACTAGATGACATGATATACTGGCATTTGTGTTGCACTGTATATCATTGGCATAGCATATCAATTTACCCACACGAACAGCACATTTGGATTTGAACTATAATACCTGTATTCCCATATAATTGTGACGTTAGGGTTGTAAGCTTCCGGCACCAGTAGTTGACTGCGAATGTTCAATAGAATGTGATGCGATTGTTTGCTTGTTTCGGGTTAGTTAGTGTGGTGTACTTGGTGGTGAAGGATTAGCTGTTATCTGTTATATGTCCACATTGTATCGATGAAGAAAAGCTTTTAATGGAGGGCTTTGGAATGAGAGCACACAGTAAGCCACAGTTCAGTTGGTCAGATATGTTGCCAGATATTTTGCTCAAAAGGGTGGAAAGTAGTTTAATGAACTGGAACTTTCCTCATTCCTATATAGCTTCTAGTAAACCTCTCAGCATCTCCCATTTCATTTCCTGACGTCAGTCTCTCTCTGCTGTGAAACTCAATGAAACACTTACTTACCAGGCGGCCTTAAACACATGGAAAGCAAAAATGTTCATGAATGTAGAGCCCCTAACAATGCAAAAAAAGGAGATAGGTGCTGTGTAGGAGCTGTGTAGGTGCTGTGTAAAAGCAAACAGTACAGTGATATCATCCCTGGTGATTTCAAGTCCATGTCTGGTCTTAGTGAGGTACACAGGAGAAAGTGAGAGACATTGATAGCTTGATGAAGAGATGCTAAAACTCTAATAATACTCATTAGAGTATGCTGATTGGTCAGTAGAAATGATGTCACTTCAGCTCCTTCACACCTGTTGTGATGGTCTCATCAGAAAGATCCCAAATCACAGGGTCACCAACTGCTGCTATGGTGACGTGCTAGTAACTATTCACTACAGTTAACAAGTTTCACACTGATACTGTATGTCAACAGATACAGATTATATTTAACCTGATATTAGACCAAAGCAAATTGTTTATGGTTTTCTTTCAAGTTTTCTTTCACTCTATCAATTCCTAGTCTTTAGTTACTCATATTGTGTAGTACTGTAATGTGTATATATAGCCTTTTAAAGTAGGTGCATAGGTATGACAGCAATTGTTGGTTTTCATAGCAAATTCATTTCCCTTTCTCAATCTCAAACATTCTCTATTAGCACGTTTGTCCCGTGCTGCTTTTCCATGACCTTAGGAGGGGTATAGTTAGGCAACTAGGAATGGTGGGAAAAATCCTTAGGTGCCTTAAAATCAGACGTATAAGAATCTGTGAATGAATGTCTTAGGTTGACATCTTTGGTTGGACTACAATGCCTGGCAGAGTGCTTGGCCATCACTGCTTGTGTTGCTTGGGTAGTTTCACCACAAAACGGCTGTTAGGGAGAAAACTAGCTTGGCTTTGTTCATCCAAGTGCATTGATATTGCTAGTGTCAATTTAGAGTTGGATCAAATTGACTGTTGTATGACTGCTGCGCGTGTTGATATGAGGTCTAGGATATGAGGATGTGATTCTAGTCACATTGTGTGAATAGAATGCAGGTATCTTCATGATTGGTACACACTGTTTATACTTTATCATCAGGCAGTCTTGTACGTTGATGGTCTTTGATTTAGGAACAGAGAAAGCGGCGTAGAAAATGTTATCAAAATCTAATTGAATCAGTGGAACAGGAGCAAACGTGGGGTTCTGCAGAGAAAACTAACATCCCAGAGAGTATTCTCATCAGATAGGAGATGGTGAAGATGACCCCGTTTCTCCTCCGCCTCCTTGCTAAGAGATCGTAACCTCGTTCCAGTTGTCAATGCCTTATGGTTTATTATCGTCGCCACAAACCAGGGATTGACTAAACTTCACCTGCCAAAAGTGTAATAGTGCTTCATACAACAGGCAGGCACACATACAGCTGGTTTACCTCATGGTTGAGAGTCAGTTACAGTGGGATAGATAGGTGTATTTGTATATGACGCCCATCAAAGCACTTTGCCATGCCTGTGTTCTATGCAGCAGTCCTGCATCTTATCCCCATGTCTTCAGGCATGCCCTCTAAAGCATTACGACACGTTATTTAATGATTGCTATGAAAGTGGAGATTGTGATAAGAGGGTGGAAGATTTGAATTGTTGGGCACATGGATGAGGTCAATGCAGTACGTTTTCAACAATCTATCTTCTGTAACTTTGGTGTTTACGCACTCTTACTGGCCGTCTTGACTGGTTGTTCTGAAAGAAGCTCCATTAGGTACATACATAACCCTCATCTAGTATGCATTCCACACTGGTAGCACTGGGTGGCTCAGGTCCATATAGATACAGTACTGCATATCCATGATGAATTGCTTTCCAGATACATTATAGTGATTGAAAATATTAGCATTTTAGGAAAATAATGCTCTTTAAGACGTAATCGCTAAACACACATACACAAAGACATTTAGAATAACAAATTGTATCATATATCACAGTACTCAATCAATCAACAATGGTTGCGATATATTGCTCTGCGGCCCTGTACGTATGGAACTCTTTTAGGAGCTGAAAATTACTCATGTTCTATCATCATGGACTAGTGTGTTTGGTGAGCTGCTGTGCTAAAAACCTTAAGGAAGAGTCACTAAAGGTGATGATATTATTTTGTTACTTCTTTATTTTTTGTAAAAAATTTACAGAGATCGGTTTATTCTGATAATCCGCACAAACAAACAGATGCACACACACACACACACACACACACACACACACACACACACACACACACACACACACACACAGACACGCTACATATTTCACAGCAGTACCACAAGATGTCATCAAGATGGCACCCTAAATTCTTTCTTTTCAACAACTTATCTTGAAGTATTTTGACACCACCACAGGCCCTGTAAACTTTGCTTTTTTTTTTTCTTTCAATCTTATATTTCTTCATTTTTTACAGTGCAGTTACACTGTAAGAATGTCTCTCTCTTCTCATAAAACATTTGATTCAATTTGGAGCACAGAGTTAATTGTTATCATTATCACTGATCTTTATTTCCACAAAATACAATGGGCTCTTTCTTCATTTCCTCGAGGCAATGCTATTGACTCATGGCTTATTTAAAAAGGTTTGATCGAATCAGGGCTGCTTTACATTCTAAACCTCATGGACTGCGAGTGCCTGCTGCCCGATTAGCAATAAGCTTCATTCAAACAATGGACTCACAATGCACTGTAGCCTCTATATCAAATGACCTTCCAATTTGACCTGTCATCCAATCTGCTCACACTCTGTTTCTTAGTTAATGCCAATATTGTAGAATGGAGGATTCTGCCCACAAGGTCTCCCATTCCCCTGCTATTAACTAGGCCTACATGTATCTCAACTGTATGGACATTCGGGGCATATGTGCGTTCATTGTTCACATTGACAGTCATTGCATTGTTTGCCTTTAAAAGCGAATGAAACCCCCCCAGGGAAGAGAAAGGGCACCCTTGACCTGTGCTATTTTCTCTTTTTTCTAAATGTTTTGCGAGGTGAGACAGCTTTCATTCTATGTTTACCTATGGTGGAGAAATGTCTGATGTCTTGTGGGTAGAATTAATCAATTGGAATGTGACATGGAAAAAATCATATGAAGGTAGATGTTTAGCTTAAACTATTTTTAATTATTAGATATATCAATAATGAGGATGAATATAATGCCAAATATGCATTATTTGTACAGAAATATACATATATAAATATATAAATATATGCCTAATTTAAACGGAACTATTTTCTGCTCTTGACCATGTTTTTGTTGTTTAAACTTTTATTTGTCTACGTTATTTTATAAGGTCTTAAGATAGCATGCAGGGTAGTGAAAATGAAGGTATTATCTGATGTTTCATTGCTGTTCAGTATTGCAGTTTGTTTTGTATGATTCATTTGCTGATTCAGTTACTATTCACATTTAATTTATATATTTGGTTGTCTGAAATGAATTGTAAACCTTTCTTTTCTAAATGAGAGTTTTTTGGAACGTTCTTTATCATGGTATTTATTTAGTATTTTATCAATGTGCTTCAGTATTTTTGCCATAGTTTATCAATCTGCCTCTTTGAATTAAGTATTGTTAATGACCATCTGTTGTAAATACAAATTAAACTTTTTGGAAAAAAAACTGCTTCTAACTTGTTTTTTTTGCTGTGTATATACAGTCATATGAAAAAGTAAGTACACTCCCTGGAAAGTTGTCTTTTTTTGCACAAATTTGGACAGGTGGATATGTAATCTTCACTTCAACACTATCGACAGATAAAGGTGACCTAATTTAACAAATGACACTAAAAGATTATACTTTGCAATCATTTATTTATAAAAAATCTACAGAAATCCAATTCCATAGTGTGGAAAAAAACCATTCCCCCCCCTAGCTTCAATAGCTGGTGTTGCCCCCTGCTGAAATAGCTCTTGCAACTGTCTATCCGTCTTATACATCGACTCAGAGGAATTTGCCCATTCTTTACAGTACTGCTTCAACTGTGTCATGTTCCAGGGCTTTCTTGCATGCACGGTCCGCTTCAAGTCCCCCATAGCATTTAGACAGGATTGATATCTAGGCCAGGTAGAGGCCAGGTATTTTGATCTTGGCATGATATGTGTTACCACACAGTTAAGACCAAACCAGACCAAGTTTCTAATCTTTATGGAAGGCTGGACCCTCCCAAGTTACTCTCTAATCATTTGCATCTGCTTTGGTGCACCTGATTCTAATTTGAGCCATTTTTTGTGATGTAAAGGTAGGGGTCTACTATCTTTTTCCGCATAAGGAAATTGCATTTTTGTTTTAGTTTTTAGTTTGTATTTTAATTGCATAACATTTTCAAATTCAACTTTTTTTGTGTGATTTGTTAAATTAGGTTACCTTTACCAATGAATGTGGTTGGAATTTAGCTCAAATATCCATGTGTTCAAATATGTTTAAAAAAATCAAAAGACCACTTTCCAGGATGTGAACTTACTTTTTCACGACTGTATATATACTGAACAATATATACAATATACTGAACAAATATAAATGCAACATGCAACAATTTCAATTGTTTTACTGAGTTACAAATCATATAAGGAAATCAGTTAATTGAAATAAATTCATTAGGCCCTAATCTATGGATTTCACATGGCTGGGAATACAGATATGCATCTGTTGGTTACAGATACCTTAAAATAAAAAGTGGGGTGTTGATCAGAAAACCAGACAGTGTCTGGTGTGACTCCCATGTGCCTCATGCAGCGCGACACATCTCCTTCGCATAGAGTTGATCAGGCTGTTGATTTTGACTTATGCAATGTTGTCCCACTCCTCTTCAATGGCTGTGCGAAGTTGAGGGACATTGGCAGGAACTGGAAAGTCAATCCAGAGGATCCCAAACATGCTCATTAGGTGACATGTCTGGTGAGTATGCAGCCCATTTGTAGCTTCCAGGAATTGTGTACAGATCCTTGTGACATGGGGCCGTGCATTATCATGCTGAAACATGAGGTGATGGCGGCAGATGAATGGCGCGACAATGGGCCTCTGGATGTCGTAATGGTATCTATGTGCATTTCATTTCGATAAAATGCTATTGTGTTTAGTGTCCATTGCTTATGCCTGCCCCTACCATAACCCCTTCACCACCCTGGGGCACTCTGTTCACAACGTTGTCATCATCAAACCGCTCGCCCACGCGAGGCATGAGGCCAGTTGGACGTACTGCCAAATTCTCTAAAATACATTGGACGCGGCTTATGCTAGAGACATTAACATTCAGTTCTCTGGCAACAGCTCTGGTGGACATTCCTACAGTCAGCATGGCAATTGCATGCTCCCTCAAAACTTGAGACATCTGTGGCATTGTGTTTCGTTACAAAACTGCACATTTTAGAGTGGCCTTTTATTGTCCCCAGCACAAGGTGCATCTGTGTAGTGATCATACTGTTTAATCAGCTTCTTAATATGCCAGACCCGTCAGGTGGAAGGATTATCTTGGCAAAGGAGAAATCCTCACTAACGGGGATGTAAACATTTATGCACAAAATGTGAGAGAAATAAGCTTTTTGTGTGTATGGAACATTTCTGGGATTTCTTATTTCAGCTCATGAAACATGGGACCAACACTTTACATGTTGCGTATATATTTTTGTTCAGTGTAGTTTTTGAGAGATTGCAACATGTCTGTGTTATGATGAGAAAATACATATCATCCCTTTACTTACTTTAAATTATTACAATTATTTAAAATGAAGCCACCATCAACTGTTCTTTCAGCCAATGTTGAATGAAACTGTGTTGACCAGAAGGAGGAGCTCTTAGAGAGAAAAACTATCTCAACTTGCGTTTGGATTCAGTCAATATCCCCAACCTATCTTGGAAGATCTGCTTTATAGCTCGATTGAAATTTAAAAGCAATGTTCCTGTGTTTTCGGACTGCAAACTCTGCATATGTTGCCTCAATCGGCAGTTACCTTTACATTTGAATCAGTTAGGCAATACGGATAAAGTCCCTTTATCAGGTTTGATAGGGTTCATTTACAACCGTACATACTTCATCAAAACAACAAACATTCCATTGACCTATATTTTAGACAGTGTGCCTTTCAGGATAACACTTTACTTTACTGGGGTACACATTCATAACAGCATTTATTACACCTTCATGAAATGTGTATTAACACCTTTATGAGTGTAGCCTCTACATTTGTTGTGTGTTGGTCGTCTGTAGCTCATTTGGTAAAGCATTGCCCTTGCAACACCAGAATTGTGGGTTTGATTCCTAGGACCACCCGTATGTAAAATGAACGTATGAATACGTAGCTGTAAATTGCTTTAGATAAAAGCATCTGGTAAATAGCATATATTACCTACCAATTTACTTTCATGTTTTTGAAATGTAACATAAATGTGACCATATTGTTAATCAGTCCAGTACCAGTATTTAATCTTTGTGTCTGGTGTAGCCTAGTTGTCTGTGATTCCTTACCCTTCTAACATTCCCTTTGGCAACATGAGCAAATCACTGCAGAGCATTTAACCAGGAAACATTGGGAAGGAAAGAGGAGACCTATGTCAGTTGCACAACACAATGCATTCAACTGAAATGTGTCTTCCACATTCAACCCAACCTGTGAATCAGAAAGGTGCAGTGGGCTGCCTTAATCGGCGTCCAGGGAGCAGTTGTTGTTGGGGGCCAACTGCCTTGCTCAAGTGTAGAACCTCACATTTTTCCACATTGCCGGGTTGGGGAATTGAATCGTCCAACGCTCTTAATCGCTGGGCTACCTGCTGCCCCCTCATTGTAGCAGCAGACACAGGAAAGTAATCCTACCTCTACTTATGTAAGATAATGACTGCACTCTCCTCAGATGAGTAAAGGGAAACAGATGTTGACTGTTAAACTGATCAGAGGTTGTATTTTTACAAGGATCCCTGTATTTAGCTCCACCTGTCATTGGTCCAGACAGCTGGATGTTGATGAAATCGTGGAACACAGAGCCTTTTGTGATGAGTACGTGACTAGACACACTCTCCTCCCTCCCTATATGTTCCTGAAACTAGCATGGATTTAAAAGCATGGTTGTGTTACAGTAACAACCGTGAAATTTGGACTACATGTTTGTTATACTATATAGATGTATGTTGATTGATTCATTGCCTTATGAATTTCTTTCTTCTGGGGTTAGGGTAAGATCCTTGGGATGTCCCTACCCTAAATCCCAATCCTAAACATAATGTTAGGGTTGGGGTTTAGGGTAGGGACATCCCAAGGATCTCGGATAGCACTGACCATGCTGAAAGCCCCCAGTGTTCTCTACAGCAGTAGCTGTGTGTGGGTAAAATCACCTGGGAAGCCAAGCCAGGAAAAAAAGTAAAATTACAACCTGTGTTGTGATAACTGCATTGTTTGCTCTATAACCTGTAAGTTCATATTCCTTGCCACTGTGGTATATTTTATTTAACTAGGCAAGTCAGTTAAGAACAAATTCTTATTTTCAATGACTGCCTAGGAACAGTGGGTTAACTGCCTTGTTCAGAACAACAGATTTTTACCTTGTCAGCTTGGGGATTTGATCTTGCAACCTTTCAGTTACTGATCCAATGCTCTAACCACTAGGCTACCTGTAGCCCCAAATAAGTCTGAGGCCGAGACAATTGTCTCTGAGGCTGAGTGGCACAGTGGTAGAATAAATCAACCACACCTTTGTTTCATTACAAAACCGGAGAGCAACCTCTGAAGTCCACAAAACAAAAGGTTACATGGTCAATCAAGTTAATGTTTCTGTAATTTTCTGAGAACTAAACAACTTTTAATTTAGAACTGCAGAGAGTTACCGCAAGTCTCAAAGAAAACATGAGCTGGCACTGATTTATGTGTGTGGTATGTTTGGTGTCTGTGCGTTTGTGCAAGTAGAAGAAACATGTTGACTCACACTACTTGTAGAGAAACGCCAATGGCATCCATGTTGCCTAAACGGTCTATGACTCTGTCATACAGTACACACTTTTAGCTTTTGTTGTCCTGGGCTACCTGGCTAAAATGCTTGCTCGCTAGTCTCACTTCCTTTCAAATCAAATAAACTTTTATTGGTCACATACACATGGTTAGCAGATGTTAATGCGAGTGTAGCAAAATGCTTGTGCTTCTAGTTCCGACAGTGCAGTAATATCTAACAAGTCATCAAACAATTCCACAACAACTACCTAATACACACAAATCTAAAGGGATGGGGTAAGAATATATACATATATATATATATGGATGAGCGATGGCCAAGCGGCATAGGCAAGGTGCAATAGATGGTATAAAATACAGTATATAAATATGAGTAATGTAAGATATGTAAACATTATTAGTGTGGCATTATTTAAAGTGACTAGTGATACATTTATTAAAATAGCCAATGATTTTAGTCTATATGTAGGCAGCAGCCTCTGTGTTAGTGATGGCTGTTTAACAGTCTGATGGCCTTGAGATAGAAGCTGCTTTTCAGTCTCTCGGTCCCAGCTTTGATACACCTGTACTGACCTCGCCTTCTGGATGGTAACGGGGTGAACAACGGGGTAACGGTGGTTGATGTCCTTGATGATCTTTTTGGCCTTCCTGTGACATTGGGTGCTGTAGGTGTCCTGGAGGGAAGGTAGTTTGCCCCCAGTGATGCGTTGTGCAGACCACACCACCCTCTGGAGAGCCTTGCTGTTTAGGGTGGTGCAGTTGCCGTACCAGGCAGTGATACAGCCCGACCGGATGCTCTCAATTGTGCATCTGTAAAAGTTTGTGAGGGTTTTAGGTGACAAGCCAAATTTCTTCAGCCTCTTGAGTATGAAGAGGCGCTATTGCGCCTTATTCACCCCACTGCCTGTGTGGGTGGACCATTTCAGTTTGTCCCTGATGTGGAAGCCTAGGAACTTAAAACTTTCCACCTTCTCCACTACTGTCCCATTGATGTGGATATGGGGTGCTCCATCTGCTGTTTCCTGAAGTCCACGATTATCTCCTTTGTTTTGTTGACTTATAGTGAGAGGTTGTTTTCCTGACACCATGCTCCGAGTGCACTCACCTCCTCCCTGTAGGCTGTCTCGTCATTGTTGGTAATCAAGCCCACTACTGTTGTGTCATCTTCAAACGTGATGATTGAGTTGGAGGCATGCATGGCCACGCAGTCATGGACTAACAGGGAGTACAGGAGGGGGCTGAGTACGCACCGTTGTGGGGCCCCAGTGCTGAGGATCAGTGAAATGGTGATGTTGTTTCCTACCGGCGGGCAGCCCGTCAGAAAGTCCAGGACCCAGTTGCACAGGGCGGGGTTGAGACCCAGGGCCTCAAGCTTAATGATGAGCTTGGAGGGTACTATGGTGTTGAATGCTGAGCTGTAGTCAATGAACAGCATTCTTACATAGGAATTCCTCTGGTCCAGATGGGATAGTGCAGTGTGATGGCTTGCATGGTCAACGATATGCCAGGCCTGCTAATTAACATTAGCATACTACATCTAGTTAACCATTGAATTTCCATCCTCCCAGGCCAGGGGCACAGTGTATGAATTCAGGCTTGGATCAGAATTGCCATTATAGTTATTGGCCAGTATGGAAAATTAAGTAAAACCACAAGTCCAAATCCCTATCTCCATCCCTGGCTAATTTAGGAAAGGGACGATTTTAGCTAGCTAGCCAGCCAACGGAGGACAACGACACAACTAGATGCAGCAATTCAAGTTTTTTTCAGTCAATGACATTTGGCTTCTAATGTGATTGGTCTGAAGCCAAATCCAAACTAGCTTCCCTTGACATTTTTTTGTGGTGAGCCAGGACCTTTCACAGCTGAGCTCACTCAGTTTAGCTAAACGCTGATTGGCTATTAATATTATTTTAGTTTTTTTTCAATGGAGGCCAAATGCTCGCTGGCTTCCCTTGCATTCAATGCTATGGGCGGAAACAATGTCATACTATTTTTGACCAGACAGCATCAGATAGATCATACAAAAAAGTGGAGTGCTGTTTTGTTCTCTCCGATGCTTTCTCCAGTGAGATACGTTCAGCCTCTTGCGAACTGAAATTAATTTATGAAACACAGAGAGACCAAAGATTCATTATTTTGTATCACAGTGTCCTTGTCCTCCCATAACCTGGACGACGCTGGGCCAATTATGCACCGCCTCATGGGTCTCCCTGTCGCGGCCGGCTGCGACACAACCTGGGATTGAACCTGGGTCTATAGTGATGCTATAGCTCCCCTGGCGGGCCGGGCGCATGCACATTGACACGGTTGCCAGTTGTACGGTGTTTTCTCTGACACATTGGTGGTTAAGTGAATATTGTGTCAAGAAGCAGTGCGGCATGGCGGGTTGTGTTTCGGAGGGCGCATGGCTCTTGACCTTCGCCTCTCCCGAGTCCGTACAGGAGTTGCAGCGATGGGACAAGACTGTAACTACCAATTCTATATCACAAAATTGTGGAGAAAAAGAGGGTACAAATGTAAAAATAACAAGGAAGGATTTTTAAGACTTGAGTCAATTGAGGCATGTATTGTGTATGTGTGCCATTCAGAGGGTGAATGGGCAAGACAAAATATTTAAGTGCCTTTGAATGGGGTATTGTAGTAGTTGTGTCAATAATTGCAACACTTTTGGGTTTTTCACAGTCAACAGTTTCCTGTGTGTATCAAGAATGGTCCTCCACCCAAAGGACTTCCAGCCAACTTGACACAACTGTGGGAAGCATTGGAGTCAACATGGGCCAACATCCCTATGGAACGCTTTTGACACATTGTAGATTCCATGCCCCAAAGAATTGAGGCTATTCTGGGGGCAAGATGGTGTGGGGTGCAACTCAATATTAGGATGGTGTTCCTAATGTTTTGTACACTCAGTGTATATCTGGAGCCACACATGGACATTATTTAGCTATTTCACCACTTACATGTACCTGTCAAAAGTTTGGACAAACCTACTCATTCAAGGGTATTTCTTTATTTTTACTATTTTCTACATTGTACAAAAATAGTGAAGACATCAAAACTATGAAATAACACATATGGAATCATGTGGTAACCAATTTATTTATTTTTACAAATGTAAATATATTTGAGATTCTTAAAAGTAGCCACCCTTTGCCTTGATGACAGCTTTGCGGGGGGGAGACATGCTGGAGATGCCATGGAACCTGAGAACAGGCCTGGTCTGAGAAAACAACTGTGCTTTGTGAACGCTCGCCAAAGGTGCAACTGGCATTGAACCAGAGGTGTGATGTCATGTCAGCCTGATTCAGTGGTCTGTTTGAATGGGATACTAGAGACTACTAGCAGGGGAGCCCCCAGACCCCAGTGCATTCTGTCTCCCTTGTCAGGTGGTTTCTGCTGTGGAGACTTTCCGTTGGATATTTGGTTTTGGTGTATATTATGAAAATCCACCACCTTGTCCTACCAGCCAGCTGTCTAAATTGGAATAATCATACTTTTTCAAAAAATTATCCATGGTTTTTCCATAGCCTTTCTCCTGAGACTGGTCAATGACATGGACGGTTTCGCTAAAAATGTATTTCCTAATTTCCTTGTAGGCCACGGCACAATCCCAATGCTTCTACTGCAACAACTGTGTTAACTGTGTTAACTCTTTTATTGGTTTGAGTCATTCAGTTACCTCACTGCCCAGAAAATCAAACAATGTGGTCATTCTTGGCAGAGTGCCCTCGTTTGTTCTAAATATACTGTATTCTTGTGTGGAGCTACTGTAGCCATTTCATTGTTGGCTGTGGTTGCAGCTTTTGTCAAGAAGATAATCTTGACAAAGATATTATAACGTTTTATTCCAAATGATTTAAAGCTGGAATCCTTAATTGAAGCACTGATACTGTCAAGAAAGCGGTCACAGTGCCTGTGTTTTGGTAAAAAGCTGAGGGATAGTTTTCATAGCAGTCAAATAGTTTCTAATTTCTCACACTCCTGAGAGTGATGATATAACAGACTGTAGGAAAAGAAAAGTATATGATTGGAAAGTGGGAGAAGGGGAGAGAGAGAAAGAGAGAGGCTTAGTTTCTGACTAGATCTGGTCCCAGAACAGCAGCAGGTCTCAGTGTGCTGTTTATTTCTAATGAGGAGTGCAGGCAAAATCTTGTGATGAGTGAAATAGCTTCCTGCTAATCCAAATGTAGAATTATCTCAATTATAATGACCTCATTTGACCTGATTCTTTAACCTGATGTCTGCAATTGTGACTCCTCCAAATAAAAGGTGCCCTCTGGCAGTTAATGAAAATAGGTTAACCTCAGTTTGTTCTCAGAGCAAGTCTGCCTTCCAAAACTCCAATGAGACACTATATCACTCGATCAGTCCAAACCCACCTCTATTTCCTCTCTCAGGCAGTATGTGGAGAATGTTCTGGCCTTGATTCACAGACCAGCCGAGTAACCTTAACAAGAGCAAATCTCCTCATGCTGATGGAAAGTAAATGTTCCAGTCCTGTCTGAATGCTCCCCAAAACATAAGGAGAGGTATTAAATCCAAATGGTTAAGGTAAGGGTTACGGATTGGGATAGGCTTAAAACAAAATTCTCAAAAACAACTTTCTATCACTGGATTCAAACATATAACTTGCTGCACAAAAAGTAGATGCTTACGCCCATTCTCCATCTCTGTCCACAAAGCTGAAACCTACTTCAAGGTAACAGAGGTCACGGTTGCCCCTAATGTCCGGTTTCCATGTCCTCTCTCGACGTCCCCAGACACGGATGGACATCGAATACTGACTTATCATAGGTGACCTGGCTGGTCCACATACAGTGCAGTGACATCGGGAACTCTAGTGACAGGGTGACAGAGGAATTTTAGTGTATAAATGACGCGAATCCTAACTATGGTCCCTTCTGAGCAAAACAATCACACATCTTTACAAGCAAAACAAACTCAGATCTTCACTCCTTTGAGTCTTTGTGACAGATTCATAATATGAGTCATTCAGGGTTGACAGTGGGGTATGTGGTTTTACTAATTAGAGGTATTTTGACTCATGCTGAATACAAATGTGCCAACAGCCAAACTAAACAAAAAAGGCTAAAAAAATGTTTTTTGAACGATATAATGAGATGAGATCTTCTGGAGAGACAAGTCAGAGTGCATACACACATTTTTTTGTTTTATATCGGGACGTGAGAAAAAAATAGGAAACCATTACACTGCTCTTGCTAGTATCACTGTTCTTTATTATGCTTTACTCATGAAGCAAAATAAAGAGCAGTGATAGTAGCAAGAGTACGGATAGTAGCAAGAGTACGGATAGTAGCAAGAGTACGGATAGCAGCAAGAGCAGTGATAGTTGCAAGAGCACTGATAGTAACAAGAGCACTGCTAGCAGCAAGAGCAGTGATAGTAGCAAGAGCACTGATAGTAACAAGAGCACTGATAGCAGCAAGAGCAGTGATAGTAGCAAGAGCAGTGATAGTAACAAGAGCACTGCTAGCAGCAAGAGCAGTGATAGTAACAAGAGCACTGCTAGCAGCAAGAGCAGTGATAGTAGCAAGAGCACTGATAGTAACAAGAGCAGTGATAGTAGCAAGAGCAGTGATAGTAGCAAGAGCACTGATAGCAGCAAGAGCAGTGATAGTAGCAAGAGCAGTGATAGTAGCAAGAGCAGTGATAGTAGCAAGAGCACTGATAGTAACAAGAGCACTGCTAGCAGCAAGAGCAGTGATAGTAGCAAGAGCAGTGATAGTAGCAAGAGCACTGATAGCAGCAAGAGCAGTGATAGTAGCAAGAGCAGTGATAGTAGCAAGAGCAGTGATAGTAGCAAGAGCACTGATAGTAACAAGAGCACTGATAGCAGCAAGAGCAGTGATAGTAGCAAGAGCAGTGATAGTAGCAAGAGCAGTGATAGTAGCAAGAGCACTGATAGTAGCAAGAGCAGTGATAATAGCAAGAGTGGTGATACTAGCAAGAGCACTGATAGTAGCAAGAGCGATGATAGTAGCAAGAGCGGTGATAGTAGCAAGAGCACTGATAGTAGCAAGAGCACTGATAGTGGCAAGAGCGGTGATAGTAGCAAGAGCACTGATAGTAGCAAGAGTGGTGATACTAGCAGGAGCACTGATAGTAGCAAGAGCGATGATAGTAGCAAGAGCACTAATAGTGGCAAGAGCACTGATAGTAGCAAGAGCGGTGATAGTAGCAAGAGCGGTGATACTAGCAAGAGCGGTGACACAAGCAAGAGCAGTGATAGTAGCAAGAGCACTGATAGTAGCAAGAGCACTGATAGTAGCATGAGTGGTGATAGTAGCAAGAGCACTGATAGTAGCAAGAGCGGTGATAGTAGCAAGAGCACTGATAGTAGCAAGAGCGGTGATAGTAGCAAGAGCAGTGATAGTAGCAAGAGCACTGAAAGAAGCAAGAGCACTGATAGTAGCAAGAGCACTGATGGTAGCAAGAGCAGTGATAGTAGCAAGAACAGTGATAGTAGCAAGAGCACTGAAAGAAGCAAGAGCACTGATCGTAGCAAGAGCAGTGATAGTATCAAGAGCAGTGATACCAGCAATAGCAGTGATAGTAGCAAGAGCGGTGATACTAGTTAGAGCGGTGATGGTAGCAAGAGCACTGATAGTAGCAAGAGCACTGAAAGTAGCAAGAACACTGAAAGTAGCAAGAGCACTGATAGTAGCAAGAGCGGTGTGAGGCTTTCTTATTTTTCTCATCTTATTCAACTTTTGCCAATCACCTGCAACAAAGATAGCTCAGATGTGCGATTGCCTTCATAATTTTAAATATCAGGACATACAAGCATTTCCTAGGCTGGTTCCAAAATACACCAATTGATTATCTTTACTCAAAACAAGAGTTTAAGCTAGCAAGATCTTATTCACAAATGCTCTGTTCTGCTGACGTGCCATGCCATTCTGCCAAGTAGCCTATGAATTATGATGAATCTCCTCTCTTTACTAAATGCCGAACTAGCATTTAATTGCTTCTCAAGATATCAAGAGTGAGAGTGGATCCTCTAACCTTGACATTTGATTGGTCTTGTGTATAAACATTCTTCCCTCAACCAGTCTGCAAATTCAATTCCCATTCATCATCTGCAGTACTGCTGACTCAATGTCCATCAATTAGCCAATTAGGCATAGGCACAGTCATTTTTGTCTGTCTGCTGTCTGCGTACATTGATCAGAAAATACTTTGAAATTATGAATTGTGACAATATAGGCTTTTTTCTGAGTGTTCTCATATTTTCTAAGTGTAGGTACAGCTACTGTTGTCTTACTGATCTGGGAGAAGATTCCAGTGGTGGAAAAAGTAGTCAATTGTCATACTTAGGTAAAAGTAAATATAACTAAATAGAAAAGTTCTCGCAACACAGAAACAAAAAGTCGGACAATTGAATTTAAGTCAAAAAGCGTTACTTCCTATAAACAGAATTACAAGTTACTTCATATAAACAGGATTACAAGTTACTTCATATAAACAGGATTACAAGTTACTTCCTATAAACAGGATTACAAGTTACTTCCTATAAACAGGATTACAAGTTACTTCCTATAAACAGGATTACAAGTTACTTCCTATAAACAGGATTACAAGTTACTTCCTATAAACAGGATTACAAGTTACTTCCTACATACCGGATTACAAGTTACTTCCTATAAACAGGATTACAAGTTACTTCCTACAAACAGGATTACAAGTTACTTCCTATAAACAGGATTACAAGTTACTTCCTATAAACAGGATTACAAGTTACTTCCTACATACCGGATTACAAGTTACTTCCTATAAACAGGATTACAAGTTACTTCATATAAACAGCATTACAAGTTACTTCATATAAACAGCATTACGATATGGTGTAACAGAGTGTATAAACAGTATTTGGTGTGTGAATGAAAACACAAAGGTGTCCGACAGGACATCTGTGCTTTCCTATACGTAACTTAACTAACTTAACGTAACTAATTTGACCAAGACGACTTTTAGGTCCTTTGAGGTTACACTATATCCTGTCTTCTTTGGTGATCTTCAATTCTGAAGGTCATCATAATTTTATTTGGTGCCAAGAAAACATGGGACTTTAGCTTATTCAGTCCTCGCAGGACACAGGGCACAGAAATACAGGACACAGAAATAATTATATTTACATCTATCCGTGTAGTAAAATCTATCAGTGACTCTTTTTTTGGCCATCTGAATCTACCGTAAGGCTTCAAGTCATTAACAAATTCTAGCAAAGTGCCTGGACACCCATTCTCAACCAAGATAACTTTTTTTGCGTTTTAATGTTGGAAAAATCCTTGCACACAGCACTATATATTTGACCTTTATTTAACCAGGCAAGTCAGTTAAAGAACAAATTCTAAATTTCAATGACAGTCTTGGAACAGTGGGTTAACTGCCTGTTCAGGGGCAGAACGTCAGATTTGTACCTTTTCAGCTCGGGGATTCAAACTTGCAACCTTTCGGTTACTAGTTCAATGCTCTAACCACTAGGCTACCCTGCCGCCTGCTGATATAGTATATCCTTACTATATCCTAATCAAGGTTTGTTTAGAATGTTTCTCTTACTGTAGATCATTATATTCAAGGTCAGAGCTCTCAGAAGCTGTAGTGAGGCGGTTTGGGTTTTGCCCAGCAATGACATCTTTCTTCCGTGACCTTGAGCACCCCTTAACTTCCCATACTGCTTCTGAGAAAACATCTAATGTAGTCTTGAGCAATCCTTTTAAGTATTCCTCTGTCCATTTGGACTGTCATTTTTATGACCTTAGAGTAAATATGCAGGGTTTATAAACCCCTCTGAGTGTGTGTGTGTGTGCGTGTGCGTGCACGTGCGCGTGTGCGTGTGTGCATGCGTGTGCGTGTGTACAACGACGACCCACAGATAGCATTGTGAGTTATAACAGTCTGTAAATATGGAGAGATGGACATTAGTTTCACACAGGTCAGATCATTATTCTGGTGCAATGTCAGGGGCACTGCATTAGACAAACATGAAATGATCTTCTCTTACTGCTTGACAAGTCACCATAAAGATTTGACCTGTAGAGTAGATAAGAAGAAAAAAGACATATTCCACTTACTGTTTTGTTTAATCAATACTCTATAATTGTGTTCCATTATGTGAACTGTGGCATATCTGCTGTGTTATCTGGTTTCCAGTGGATTCATTCCTATTTTGATGAAACCTTGTGACAATGCATAATCAGCACTGCAAGCTGTTTCACCGAACTGTGTGGCTCAACCATGTGGTTCAGTCAGGAGAAAAGGAAGTGAGCAGGGAGATAGGGTTGGCAACATGCAGCACGGTCTCTGTTTGTTTTGAGTAGTTTCCCGGGCGACAGGAGAGGAGTGGATGGCCTATTGGAATGAGGAGGCCTGTGAACACAAAGATGCTGTCCGTTGTTGGTGACTGAGTGACATCAGTGGGTACTAGCACAACAACATGCCATGTTGCAACATGACAAAGCTTTTTCTGACCCTCTGTCAAGAATGTCTCATTGACCGTTACAAACTAATCAAAATTTTAGTGCTGCAAAATGCGCAAAAGTTTCTTGATTATTTTAACTGTTGAATGGGTAATTTCCTACCTACAGTGTGATTCCATTTGTGAGTGATTGAGATTAGCTTTCCTCCCACATGTGGCCCTGGAACTGAGGATTCAGGTGACATGAGACACCTCAGGGGTACAGAGTAAGGACGCGTCAGCTACACAGGGATGCAGCAGGTCTAAAAGACAGCTGCACAGGAAATGAGGGGGCTTTAAAAGTCTTCCCCTTCCCATGACTTCTTACTGTATTACCTGTGTAGCAACAGCAGAGGACAACAAACACTGATGATGTCACTGAGCATAACAAACATTGAGTCACAATCTGTCTCTATCAATCCTGCTATCTTATCATCAGAGTGGTCCTCTTCTATGATGTGTAGAAAGCTTTTGGAACCAAATTGCATTGAAGCATTACCCAAGAGGATATTAGTGGGTGATAGTAGTTCATTTTCTGTAACATTTCAGATTGGCTCAGTATGACTCAAAGTCAGCTCAGATTAATATGTTTTTTAGATGAACATTCTCAAAAGATATTGTGACACCAATGACAGGAAAGCAGCATAAACACAGCTTGCTGCCCTAATGTGGGTTCTCTCGTTCTGTGTGGTTGGTCAGTCAGCCAATACTAAGGGACAGGTGTTATATTAGGCCCAGAAAGTCCTGGTAGTTGGCAAGTGTTTCCTGCAATCACCCACCAAGACCAGTTAGCAAGAGTTTCCGACAATCACCCAGAAAGTGTTTCCTGTAATTACAGAGCCGCTGATCCAGCCCTGAGACATATGTTATCATCCCGACAAGAGAGACACACAGAAGGACTGAAAGTCTAGCTAGCACAGCTTGGAATAGGGATTTGAAAGTGCAAGAGAGTACAAACACAGCCATGCATGGGCAGATGTATTGATTAGGAGGAGTGAGTGAGTCACTACTACTTCCCGTTCCTTTTTATAGGAAACACAGAGTGACCGATTCCTTCTTGGTTCCACAAGCTCTGAGTGAGAGGCGTGGGCATCTAATAAGGCCTATAGACCTGTGCTAGCTGTGATTCTTCTACCAAGGTGTTTCTAGATCTGGGGTGATTCAGGTCTAAGGAGTGCGGCGGTAGCAAACAATAGTGATGCTAACTTAGCCTTAGCCTCGCTGTGATTCTACTGGGACTCAGCTGGGAACACAGGTTCCCCTGCAGGTGGCTGTGGCTGAGGCAGGGTAACGGTGATCTCGTTGGGGTGGAAATACCAGGGCGAGAGGAACAACAGAAACAAACCCCCGCCAAACGGGCTTCCTTTCTTTCACTCCTCCACTCTGTTCTCCTCTCTTGTCCCCCTCCTCTATAATCTGCTGGGGGGGGGGGGTACCCAGTCCTTTCAGATGAGGTGGAATCGTTCCTCTCATATTTACCCATGTGGAATGAGAAGCGGCAGCTGATTTCTTCACCGCACAATGTCTTTGGAACACTTGAGATTCCTGGAAGGGACTGATTTAGAAAGCCTTTGAGAAAGTCTCTGCCTTGATTGAATGTCTTGGTTGTTTCAACTTCTGGTTGAAAAGTAGCATGAATTTAGGAAAAAAGCACCATCACATTCAATAGATCTCATGCTTTTACCAGAGAGTGGCTGCTGTACGGTGACCCTCAACAATCCATTTCAGTATTGAAAGAAATGTGAGAAATATCCGACCTGGTCAGTGTTGTCTCATTTATCCTCCTCCTCTTCTCTGTAACTATTCCCCAGGTTGTTGCTGCAAAGGACAATGTGTTCTCAGGTCAACTTACCTGGTAAAATAAGGGTAAAATAAATACTTTTTTTTTTATAAACAAATCTGCTGGCAAGGAGAGAGAGACCCCCCACACACTAGAGACACGGAGACACAGAGACAAACACACACACATACCCACAGACCCTTGCATAGTCAATACACATTAGGATTAGTCTTGTTATGGCATAAGTGGGGTAAAGTTTGCTTATTAAAGCGGCAAATGTTAGCAGCCTGATTGTAATGCATAGAAGTGGCAGATATTATAAGCGTGTGTGTGTGTGTGTGTGTGTGTGTGTGTGTGTGTGTGTCTATGTTCAGTGTCCTTCCTTGAATTGGGTAAGAGGGTGGCTGAAGAGGCCCCAGGCTTCACTGAGAGTTCTGTGCAGGAGAAACCTGCCTTCAATTCAACAATTGATGATAAGTTTGCTAGACTTCAGCTTCCAGTTTTCTGTCAGACTCACTGTTTTAAGGCTCTGCGTGCATGATATTTTACCTGTGAATATGAAACGTTGTGCTAAACAGTTTTACTTTGAACATTTCTAATCTTCCATTTCTAGGTAGTCACGTGACTTCCCTTAAGAACCCGTCTTCTGCTTCTGCTAGATAGACTACAAATTCTACCTGCATTAGCAAAACAAGGAAATTTACTTGCAAATTCTTCAAATGGAAAACATTATGGAGATAAGGAGTGGGATTCATATTCATATTTCCAGCACAGTGTTTCTCTATCAGAAGAGCTCTCTAAATCAAAGCTCTGCTGCTGCTAGAACTATTTTAGAATATTCATGAGCATGCATGTCATTAAAGTTCCTGCAACTATTTTGGTTTGAAGCAGAGACTTGTGGAACTCCTTGCAGATAATGAGTACATTTTGAGTCTTTGAATTTCCTCTCCATTGGCATCGGCACAACTCTTGCCCTATATAGTTGGCAACTATACAGTACTTACTACACATGTGCTATCATCTACAATAAAGTATCACTGTTGTTTTGCATGGTGTAGATATAAACTGCTGTTATGTCTGACTTCATGTACCACTCAGTGAACCTTTTTGCTTAAATATACCACACCACCTTGGGCCTTATTGCTGGAATATCCCTCATTCATCAGCTCATCTCTGCTGTCAGGGTGAGGTCAGGCATCAGTGATTTATCTAGGAGTTGTGTGTAGTCCTCTATTGGAGGCCACCCACTAAGCTCCTTTATCCTTCCTATAAGAGCCTGTGGACTGGCTCTTTCTCACCACTGTTCCTGAGCTGTTTAGAATGATCTTCTGCTTCACTGTGCCAACAGCCATTTCTAATGCACTGTGCAGAGGGGAGGCTTTTCCCATGTGGTTATCTACATGTCTTGAGCCAGTCTCACCTCACAATACCACAGGTACTATTAAAATAGTATGTCAGAGTGCTTGGGCTCTGGTTAGCTATTGCTGGTTGTTTTATTTTCTATTAGCATTGGGATTATTCAATGCACCTTCTCAGTTAGAGATAAGAAATTAGGCGTTTGGCAGAAGGGGATTTTGAAAATGCTAAAGCATGTTTATCCCTTTATATTGTAGACCTACTTCCTCTGAAATGTCAATGCCACTGTTCCATTTTAGGTGCCTTCAATATTGAGTTGGATTAACTGGATATATGCACTGTGTGAATCTGATGTATACGTTTTTGTTTAGCTATCCAACCCCACACGGCTCTTTTCTTATTACAGCTCTCATTTAATAACACAAGGCTGCAGTAGTTTGTCAACTAACCTGTACCCCCGCACATTGACTCGGTACTGGTACCCCCTGTATTTAGCCTCATTATTGTTATTTTATTGTGTTACTTTTTTATTTTTTACTTTAGATTTACTTTAGTATAGTAAATATTTTCTTAACTCTAATTTCTTAACTGCGTTGTTGGTTAACCACTTCTGTGAAGGGTTAATAAACCAACACCTTATTTGGCCGCCTTTCCTTACAGTTCTCTGCTGCCTGTGACTGGAACGAATTGCAAAAATCGTTGAAGTTGGAGACTTTTATCTCCCTCACCAACTTTAAACATCTGCTATCTGAGCAGCTAACCGATCGCTGCAGCTGTACATAGTCCATTGATAAATAGCCCATTCAATTTACCTACCTCATCCCCATACTGTTTTTATTTATTTACTTTTCAGCTCTTTTGCACACCAGTATCTCTACCTGCACATGACCATCTGATCATTTATCACTCCAGTGTTAATCTGCTAAATTGTAATTATTCGTCCTACCTCCTCATGCCTTTTGCACACCATGTATATAGACTCTTTTTTTTATTTTTCTACTGTGTTATTGACTTGTTAATTGTTTACTCCATGTGTAACTCTGTGTTGTTGTCTGTTCACACTGCTATGCTTTATCTTGGCCAGGTCGCAGTTGTAAATGAGAACTTGTTCTCAACTAGTTTACCTGGTTAAATAAAGGTGAAATAAATAAAATAAAATAAAAGGAGGAGGCTTTACTGAATATCATTTTTGTTCTTTTTTCTTCATTAAAAAAAGTAATTATGCAAAATTATCAACATCTTACATCCCTACCTCAAACATGTCTAACAAAACAAAACACAGGTAGAAACAAGAAAATACTAAATACATACAATACATACAATATATAACATTAAAATCAAAAATGATATTAAAAAAAATATAACAATTCTAGTGCAATTCTATTCACTCAGAAAAAATATAATTATGATTCAGGAAGATGTTGTTCTTATTGTTATTCACTAGGGACAATGTCTTAACAAGATTACTAAATTCAATCAAAAATATTGGTAATTTTGGTATAGAAATCTGGAATTATGTTTTGTGTATAAAGTATTCGACAATTTTTTTTTTTTTAAATCACAAAAATTTCAATGGTCTTGTTATCATGGCAATAGTAGCAATAGCATCACATTTTGCAGCTGGGGAGTGTAGTAGCCTAACACGGAACCCAAACCGGCTGCGCGCGTGCGCCATCATCCCCTATCGTGCCCCACACACCAAACGCGATCAAGATACGCAGGTTAAAATATCAAAACAAACTCTGAACCAATGACATTAATTTGGGGACAGGTCGAAAGCATTAAACATGTATGGCAATTTAGCTAGCTAGCTTGCACTTGCTAGCTAACGTTAATTTGTCCTATTTAGCTAGCTTGCTGTTGCTAGCTAATTTGTCCTGGGATATAAACATTGAGTTGTTATTTTACATGAAATGCACAAGGACCTCTACTCCGACAATTAATCCACATATAAAACGGCCAACCGAATCGTTTCTAATCATCTGTCCTCCTTCCAGTCTTTTTCATCTTTGAATTTATATGGTGATCGCATCTGAACTTTCATTGTATTTCCAAGACAACCAGCAACAAAGTTTGCCTTTCAATCACCCACGTGGGTATAACCAATGAGGAGATGGCATGTGGGTACCTGATTCTATAAACCAACGAGGAGATGGGAAAGGCAGGACTTTCAGCGTGATCTGCGTCAGAAATAGAAATTAGTTATATTTAAGCCCTTGGCGTCCAGATGCTCATTGGCAATAACGTGGATTTCTACATTTATTTTGCGACGCTGGCGCACGCAATGCGTCCGGTCTGGTCAGCATGTAAGTATGACATTGACTTTGCATTTTAGTTACTGTGATATTGTAGTTAATGCATTTGTTATTTAGTTAGTTACAATTAGTATGGTGGTTCGTTCTGAAAAGGTGATTAGTTATTTATTGAGGTGCTTCCATGTTTCAAATTGGGCTTCACTCAGAACAGATTGGCGCACAAAAGCGTTACACCAAATAAGTCATTACACAATCAACACAAATCCTCTGATATTTTATATCTCAAAAAGATCATTTATCAATATAGATATATACATCATTTAAAAAAAGTCAGAATACAGTGTTGAATGCAGCCACATCCACACATGGGATTTATATCACTGGAGCGCCCCTGTGAGCTTCCTGGATTCCTATCAACCTTGCCTTTGGCAAGCCCTGCACAGTCTCAAATATTTTTCATTGTGTCACTCTGAGCTGCATAGCCATAAGAAACAATTAACTAGAATTGTGTTTAGAAGAGTGAAATTAGTCTATATCGATGCTGTTGCTTCTAATTCCCACACCTCTCCACAGATGACGGCACCAGCACCTGTTGAACCCTGAAATGAAGATGGACAAAGGAAACAATAGGATTTTGTCGTCGTTGATCCCCAGTTCCTGGCATGTCGTAATTCTCTGGCTCTGTCCCTGCTTGGGAAATTAATTTCATTTCTATTTCCCTCTGATCAAATGAAAAGGGGGAATAACAGACCCGAGGAGAGAGCAGATACAACAATACAATGAGATCTTATTATTGCTTGCTGTAGCCCAAGGGATTGAAGGATTAAATAGGGATATTTCAGGGGCGATTACAATAAAATCTCTTAATTTATATTACATCAATATATTGCAGCAATATTGGAATATTGGACATGTCTGATTTATCTAAAACATTAACAAAAATGAATATATCCCAAACCCGTACGTTGCGATAATGGATGAGAGTGCGCAGTGCGTACTGTTATTCCCAGAGGTGGAAGATTAGAGCCAAATCAGTGCTGATGCTGACACCTCCCCTGTCTGTCACGAGAAAGTAGACAAAATGGCTTTGCTGACCCAGGACTTCATTGGAAATATGATGAAAGATCCAGAGAGAATAACAATTTTGGGCACAATGTATTACGTAGACTAATGGACCACTTTTTATTTCACTAGGCAAGTCAGTTAAGAACACATTCTTATTTACAATGACGGCCTATCCCGGCCAAACCCGGACGACGTTGGGCCAATTGTGCGCTGCCCTATGAGACTCCCAATCACGGCCGGATTCAGCCTGGATTCGAACCAGGGACTGTAAAACCGCTGCGCCACTCGGGAGCCCACTTGTTGAAATGGATAATGCTGTCATGGGTCTTAGATGTTATAATGGTAGCCCACCAAGGAATGGCTCAGTAAATGCAAATGAAGATCGAATGCATGGGTCAGCCATGAATGAGAACCCCCCAACCCCACATATCAACAAAGAGCAGCACTGTTCAATAGAGCCCGATGCGGTGGAGGAGAACTGCCGCGCGCAGGTGAACGTGGCGCACAGCTTGGGCTTTTCATCTTCTAACTGGATGACGAAACGAAAACACGGAGCGCATCTCTCGTGTGTTAAATCAGCGGTGAAGCTGTGAACGTTCAGTGTTAGATTCATAAAGCGAGTTCCCGGGCGGGGCAGAGGGAGGGGAGGTCTGCGCCTATCACCTTTTGTATCAGCACGGAAGCACAGCCAGCACATGAGCGCGGACAGACGGCTGTGCGGGGAGAGAGCGACCCAGAGGCTACACAGGGAAACCAAGCACCGCAGTCCAGGCAGGAAGGATGGGGATGTGGGAACGGCGTCTGTGCTTCTGGAGATAAGTCTGATTTAGTGATTGAAGTGTCTGGAAAGAAACTTGAAGCGCATAAAGCCGTTTTGGCTGAGAAAAGTGACTATTTCAAGGCGCGGCAGTTCCGAGACGTATGCCGATTAAAGGGGGTGAGTTTTAAGACTTTGACAATATTGGTGGATTACATTTACTCGTACCGAATGCAGGTTAGTAAGGTTAATATTGCAGAGGTCGGCACCCGGGCTAAAGTGTTATAAATTCTTTTCGCAGTTCAAGCTGCTGTCGATAAAATGTCGGAGCAGATTACCGATGAGAACTGCTATGAGATTTTGACAATAGCCAAAAGGCAATGTATCGGTGAATTGAAGCAGAAAGCCTACAAGCACATGAGTGACAATTTATTGGAAATACTGCGTGATCCTGCTGTCTATGGGCGTTTGACGGGAGGGGAGAGAGAGCTGATTCTCACTATGAGAATGGAGGGAAAGAGGGCGTTGGTGGTGGCTGAAATCAACGAGGTGTATGACCGCGCCGGGAGCAGACCTCCAAGCCGTGAGAACAGTCGCCCCCAGAGCCCTCTATCGATGGTGTCCCTGGAGGAGAACCATGTGATTTACTATTACAACGAGGAGACAAAGGACTGGAAAGTGCTGACGAAGATGCCGGATGAAATCAACACAAAGGGCTCTGGGATATGCACCATGTACAATTATCTATTCGTAGCAGGTGGAATCAAAGTGCAGGGCGACAAAGGCAAAGTCTCAGACAAGGTGTTCTGCTACAACCCTCTCACTGACAGCTGGAGCGAAATACGACCGCTCACCCAGGGTCGGTCTCAGCTCAAACTGGTGTCCATGGACGGGTACCTGTTTGCAATCGGAGGGGAGTGTCTCTTCACGGTGGAGAAATACGATCCTCGCACTGACAGATGGAGCCCTGTGGCGCCGCTACCAAAAGGGGCGTTCGCTGTTGCGCACGAGGCAACGACCTGTAATGGAGAGCTGTTCGTATCCGGAGGCTCTCTCTTTTATCGTCTGCTAAGATATGACAATAGAAGAGCTGACTGGGAGGAATGCCCGTTCAACAACAGCAGGAAGAAATCCACCGACATGGTGGCGTTCAAAAACTTCATCTACAGGTTTGACGTCAACCGTGACTATGGCGTCAACGTGTTCAAATACAACACTGTGGTGAAAATATGGCATGACAGTGCGTCCCTGGAGCAGACCAACCCCTTGCCCTTTCGCTGTGCTGTCATTGGCAACACTATTTACTGTGTGAACAAGTCCCAAACATTGCAGTTTGTTGTGGAAGAGGAGAATGAACAGTTTTTGCCTGAGGCAGAAGCACTCAAAGCACCTGTAGAGGCTAAAGGCGCCCTTGTTCCATTTGTCCTGTCTCTGCCCAAGACAGCCTGAGACAGAATAATGAACAATATTTACCTATTTTTGGAGACTCACTAAAGCGGCCTCAGAAATGTCATTTGAGGACAAAATATGTTGTGTTTGATAAAAGACTGTGATAAGAATGATAAATTAAATAATTTGTCCATTTTCATGAACAGTATTTGTAATTCCTACCAGAGGACACTAATATTGTGATAGGCTTCTCTTATCTTGCCTCTATGGCTATACACTTCAACAGCTCTACAGAAACAATGTAGCCTACTGTATAGACCTAGGTGATGTCAATAGGCAGAACTTTTTCATCAACAGCACTGCCAAAGCAATATTTATTCCCAAGTGTTTATAATTCAATGTCAATATAACTATTGCATGATTCAAATAGTTTTCCTCTCTGAGAGTATTACCTGTTATTACTAAGTGGAAACATTGCCGTGTTCTTTCTTAGAGTAGGAATAAAACGTGTTGCAAAGCAGCTTTTGCCAAAGGCAGGGGAGATATACACAATGGGAGATAACAGGGATCCCTGTTGATATAATATAACCTAGCTACAATGACTTTATTACAGGGAATGATAGAACATCCCATCGTATGGTAAAGGATTAGCAGCATCAAGAAACCGATTTGAATGTCTAAGGAAAGTCTGGTTTGAGTGGCTATATTGTCTATTAGTCTGTGGCCTGGATAATGACATGAATTTCTCACATTACTGTAAGTATGGCATCTTTAGATGGACTTGTCTTCCAAACCCTCTCAGCCCTGATGCCCTGACCACAGGCGGACAGTCTCATTTTGGAGCTGGACATATAGACACATAATGCCAACTCTCCAAAATGTGCTGAGTTAGGCACTAAACATATTTGTGAGATTCATGTTTTTTGATTGTGCAATAGTTTATTTATCAATACATCAATGGACAGCAGTTTGTGAAACGAATGTACTCGACAGCATGTTGTGAAATTCACAGTTGGGATAGTTGCTGTTGCTGCACAGCTTCCTTTTATTTATTTAAACTTAATTAACCTTCCTTATAGAGCGCCTGGAGAGGGCTAAGGCTGTTTACAGCAGGACCAGGGCTAAGGCTGTTTACAGCAGGACCAGGGCTAAGGCTGTTTACAACAGGACCAGGGCTAAGGCTGTTTACAACAGGACCAGGGCTAAGGCTGTTTACAGCAGGACCAGGGATAAGGCTGTTTACAACAGGACCAGGGCTAAGGCTGTTTACAACAGGACCAGGGCTAAGGCTGTTTACAACAGGACCAGGGCTAAGGCTGTTTACAACAGGACCAGGGCTAAGGGCTAAGGCTGTTTACAACAGGACCAGGGCTAAGGCTGTTTACAACAGGACCAGGGCTAAGGCTGTTTACAACAGGACCAGGGCTAAGGCTGTTTACAACAGGACCAGGGCTAAGGCTGTTTACAACAGGACCAGGGCTAAGGCTGTTTACAACAGGACCAGGGCTAAGGCTGTTTACAACAGGACCAGGGCTAAGGCTGTTTACAACAGGACCAGGGCTAAGGCTGTTTACAACAGGACCAGGGCTAAGGCTGTTTACAGCAGGACCAGGGCTAAGGCTGTTTACAACTGGACCAGGGCTAAGGCTGTTTACAACAGGACCAGGGCTAAGGCTGTTTACAGCAGGACCAGGGCTAAGGCTGTTTACAACAGGACCAGGGCTAAGGCTGTTTACAACAGGACCAGGGCTAAGGCTGTTTACAACAGGAACAGGGCTAAGGCTGTTTACAGCAGGACCAGGGCTAAGGCTCTTTACAACAGGACCAGGGCTAAGGCTGTTTACAACAGGACCAGGGCTAAGGCTGTTTACAACAGGACCAGGGCTAAGGCTGTTTACAACAGGACCAGGGCTAAGGCTGTTTACAACAGGACCAGGGCTAAGGCTGTTTACAACAGGACCAGGGCTAAGGCTGTTTACAGCAGGACCAGGGCTTTGCTCCAATGTGTGCTTTGCCTGGTCACCCAGTCCAGCCAGCAGGGACAAAGAGAGGGTAATTCACTCAAGACTCAAGGGGAAAAGACTCGCTGTGAAATGAGAATATGACCTTGTCTGTCTGTCTGCCAGTGAATGAAAACGCACGCACGCACGCACGCACGCACACACACACACACACACACGGTGTGAGGCCTGTGACTTGCTGCCAAGTCTCGGTGGGCCCATATGCTGATGGTCTCTGCCCTAAGGTGTGCCATGTCTACTTACTGTGGGAGCCTATAGGCTCTAACAATAGAATCAATAATCCCCTCACCTCTCTGTTATAGTAATAGATCCTGTTTCAAAGGAATGACATTCAAAGACATGAAGTCACCCTTACAGTATGTCGTTATTTTATCCTGTTCAGTGAAGAGTGCACCTTTGAAAATGTAGCTGCCTTTCCGTGCCGCACCCATTGCTGAGGGCAAGGCCAGGTTTTAATGTACTGTAACTTCAAGCCCTATCTTCCTCTGTCTTTTAGGGTGTTTCTTACTGCAATAAAACCCTTTTTTGATTATATAAAAAAAAGTTTATTGATTATTATTTTTGTTTTTATATGACAAAGATCCCGCCGCTAAGGTCTATATTCATCTTGCTGCTGGGTCTAATCAAAAAGTCTTCATGAATGAGCATGCTGTGTGAGTTATTAAGTTTATGCTGTGTGAGTTAAGTTTATGCTGTGTGAAGTTTATGTGGACCAAGGCAATCGTACTGCCGAACGAATGGCCATAGGCTAATAATACTAATTCAAGGCTTGTGAGCTTGTGAGTGATGGTGTTGGGTGTTTCAGTATGTTTGAATTGCTGTAATAAAAATAGTTATTTGGATCTCCCACCTGTTCGCTGGCTGGCTGTTTATTTCATGTTTATGGTTTGACAGCTTCAACGGTTTTCAATCATACCTTATTTATCTGCTGTATGACAGCCTTTCAACTCCAAACCAACCACATTCACTACTGTAGTGGTGCATAGGACATGATCAATTATATTGATGTTTGGTGTGTTAACGTACTGACTCATTTACGGATGTAGGGTTCCTGCACACAAACATACTGTTTCTTTGTCAAATTGTCAAAGATTTCAGCCGCCAAAGTCATAGACTTTTCTCTCTGCTACTGGATGGCAAGCGCTACCGTCGGACCAAGTCTGGAACCAACAAAACCCAGAACAGCTTCTACCACCAAGCCATATTACTGCTAAATAGTTAAATAGTTAACCAAATAGCTACCCGGACTATCTGCATTGACCCTTTTAGCACAATGTTTTTTGTTTCATCACATACGCTGCTGCTACTGTTTATTATCTATCCCTTCATTCCTAGGTACAGTTTCGGAAGTTTACGTCGGAAGTTTACATACACCTTAGCCAAATACATTTAAACTCAGTTTTTCACAATTCCTGGCATTTAATCCTAGTAAATATTCCCTGTTTTAGGTCAGTTAGGATCACCACTTTATTTTAAGAATGTGAAATGTCATAATAATAGTATAGAGATGTCACGCCCTGGTCTTAGTATTTTGTGTTTTCTTTATTATTTTGGTCAGGCCAGGGTGTGACATGGGTTATTTATGTGGTGTGTTTTGTCTTGGGGTTTTTGTAGGTATTGGGATTGTGGTTAGTGGGGTTGTTTAGAATAGTCATGGCTGCCTGGAGTGGTTCTCAATCAGAGGCAGGTGTTTATCATTGTCGCTGATTGGGAACCATATTTAGGCAGCCATATTCTTTGAGTGTTTTGTGGGTGATTGTTCCTGTCTCCTGTGTCAGTACCACACGGGACGAGTTTCGGGTTTTCACATTTATTGTTTTGTAGTTTGTTCATGTATAGTTTTCCTTATTAAAAAACCATGAACTTCAACCACGCTGCGTATTGGTCCGCCTCTCCTTCGACGGAGGCTTCTGCCATCGTGGAGGCCATTTTGCATCTCTGCAAGCCCCTGGTCAGACCGGATCAGATGTGTAATTCTAATTCTTATCATAATTTATATATTTAGCCAGGATCTGCCGGAACCACCAGTCAGCCAGGATCTGCCAGAACCACCAGCCAGCCAGGATCTGCCAGAGCCATCAACCTGCCTGAGCTTCCTCTCAGTCCTGAGCTTCCCCTCAGTCCTGAGCTATCCCTCAGTCCCGAGCGGTCCCTCAGTCCGGAGCTGCCCCTCAGTCCAGTGGGGCCCTTGGTTAGGTTTACTAGGCCAAGGTTGGCGGCGAGGGTTGCCAATTTAAGGACGCGATGCATGCGGACTAAGACTTTGTTGAAGTGGGGTCCACGTCCCGCGCCGGAGCCGCCACCGTGGACAGACGCCCACCCGGACCCTCCCCTATAGGTTTAGGTGTGCGGCCGGGAGTCCGCACCTTGGGGGGGGAGGATGACATTTCTCCAAAAAGTACCATCGTTCTGTCACGCCCTGGTCTTAGTATTTTGTGTTTTCTTTATTATTTTGGTCAGGCCAGGGTGTGACATGGGTTATTTATGTGGTGTGTTTTGTCTTGGGGTTTTTGTAGGTCATGGGATTGTGGTTAGTGGGGTTGTTTAGAATAGTCTATGGCTGCCTGGAGTGGTTCTCAATCAGAGGCAGGTGTTTATCATTGTCTCTGATTGGGAACCATATTTAGGCAGCCATATTCTTTGAATGTTTCGTGGGTGATTGTTCCTGTCTCCTGTGTCAGTACCACACGACGAGTTTCGGGTTTTCACATTTATTGTTTTGTAGTTTATTCATGTATAGTTTTCCTTATTAAACTATGAACTTCAACCATGCTGCGTATTGGTCCGCCTCTCCTTCGAAGGAAGAATCCTGTTACAAGAATTATTTTTTTCAGCTTTTATTTATTTCATCACATTCCTAGTGGGTCAGAAGTTTACATGCACTCAATTAGTATTTGGTAGCATTGCCTTTAAATTGTTTAACTTGGGTCAAACGTTTCGGGTAGCCTTCCACAAGCTTCCCACAATAAGTTGGATGAATTTTGACCCATGCCTCCTGACAGAGCTGGTGTAACTGAGTCAGGTTTTTAGGCCTCTTTGCTCACACACACGCTTTTTCCGTTCTGCCCACACATTTTCTATAGGATTGACGTCAGGGCTTTGTGATGGCCACTCCAATACGTTGACTTTGTTGTCCTTAAGCCATTTTGCCTCAACATTGGAAGTATGCTTGGGGTCATTGTCCATTTCAAGGACACATTTGCAACCAAGCTTTAACTTCCTGACTGATGTCTTGAGATGTTGCTTCAATATACCCACATAATTTCCCTACCTCATGATGCCATCTATTTTGTGAAGTGCACCAGTCCCTCATTATGGCCAAACAGTTCTATTTTTGTTTCATCAGACCGGAGGACATTTCTCCAAAAAGTACCATCTTTGTCCCCATGTGCAGTTGCAAACCGTAGTCTGGCTATTTTTATGGCGGTTTTGGAGCAGTGGCTTCTTCCTTGCTGACCTGCCTTTCAGGTTATATCGATATAGGACTTGTTTTACTGTGGATATAGATACTTTGGTACCTGTTTCCTCCAGCATCTTCACAAGGTCCTTTGCTGTTCTGGGATTGATTTGAACTTTTCGCACCAAAGTACATTCATCTCTAGGAGACAGAACGCGTCTCCTTCCTGAGCTGTATGACGGCTGTGTGGTCCCATGGCGTTTATACCTGCATACTATTGTTTGTACAGATGAACGTGGTACCTTCAGGCGTTTGGAAATTGCTTCCAAGGATGAACCAGACTTGTGGAGGTCTACAATTTTTTTCTGAGGTCTTGGCTGATTTCTTTTGATTTTCCCATGATGTCAAGCAGAGGCACGGAGTTTTAAGGTAGGCTTTGAAATACATCCACAGGTACACCTGCAATTGACTCAAATGATGTCAATTAGCCAGTCAGAAGCTTCTAAAGCCATGACATAATATTCTGGATTTTTCCACGCTGTTTAAAGGCACAGTCAACTTAGTGTATGTAAACTTCTGACCCACTGGAATTGTGAAACAGTATTAGTCTATAAATACATCTGTTTGCCAAATTTGGCACCTCTCCCATGTCTTATTCGACTAGTAGTTGTTCTGAAATTTTTATTGCCTACATTTTACTCCTATGTTTAATATAACACACATACACACATACAGTGGGGCAAAAAAGTATTTAGTCAGCCACCAATTGTGCAAGTTCTCCCACTTAAAAATATGAGAGAGGCCTGTAATTTTCATCATAGGTACACTTCAACTATGACAGACAAAACGAGAGAAAAAAATCCAGAAAATCACATTGTAGGATTTTTTATGATTTTATTTGCAAATTATGGTGGAAAATAAGTATTTGGTCAATAACAAATGTTTATCTCAATATTTTGTTATATACCCTTTCTTGGCAATGTCAGAGGTCAAATGTTTTCTGTAAGTCTTCACAAGGTTTTCACACACTGTTGCTGGTATTTTGGCCCATTCCTCCATGCAGATCTCCTCTAGAGCAGTGATGTTTTGAGGCTGTTGCTGGGCAACACAGACTTTCAACTCCCTCCAAAGTGGCTAGGCCACTCCAGGACCTTGAAATGCTTCTTACGAAGCCACTCCTTCGTTGCCCGGGCAGTGTGTTTGGGATCATTGTTATGCTGAAAGACCCAGCCACGTTTCATCTTCAATGCCCTTGCTGATGGAAGAAGGTTTTCACTCAAAATCTCACGATACATGGCCCCATTCATTCTTTCCTTTACACGGATCAGTCGTCCTGGTCCCTTTGCAGAAAAACAGCCCCAAAGCATGATGTTTCCACCCCCATGCTTCACAGTAGGTTCGGTGTTCTTTGGATGCAACTCAGCATTCTTTGTCCTCCAAACAGTTCAGTTTTAACCAAAAAGTTATATTTTGGTTTGATCTGACCATATGACATTCTCCCAATCTTCTTCTGGATCATCCAAATGCTCTCTAGCAAACTTCAGACGGGCCTGGACATGTACTGGCTTAAGCAGGGGGACACGTCTGGCACTGCAGGATTTGAGTCCCTGGCGGCATAGTGTGTTAGTGATGGTAGGCTTTGTTACTTTGGTCCCAGCTCTCTGCAGGTCATTCACTAGGTCCCTCCATGTGGTTCTGGGATTTTTGCTCACCGTTCTTGTGATCATTTTGACCCCACAGCATGAGATCTTCCGTGGAGCCCCAGATCGAGGGAGATTATCAGTGGTCTTGTATGTCTTCCATTTCCTAATAATTGCTCCCACAGTTGATTTCTTCAAACCAAGCTGCTTACCTATTGCAGATTCAGTCTTCCCAGCCTGGTGCAGGTCTACAATTTTGTTTCTGGTGTCCTTTGACACCTCTTTGGTCTTGGCCATAGTGGAGTTTGGAGTGTGACTGTTTGAGGTTGTGGACAGGTGTCTTTTATACTGATAACAAGTTCAAACAGGTGCCATTAATACAGTTAACGAGTGGAGGACAGAGGAGCCTCTTAAAGAAGAAGTTACAGGCCTGTGAGAGCCAGAAATCTTGCTTGTTTGTAGGTGACCAAATACAAATAAAAATCCTACAATGTGATTTTCTGGATTTTTTTTCTCATTTTGTCTGTCACAGTTGAAGTGTACCTATGATGAAAATTACAGGCCTCTCTCATCTTTTTAAGTGGGAGAACTTGCACAATAGGTGGCTGACTAAATACTTTTTTGCCCCACTGTACATTAATTATTCATTTTGGTTGCCTATCCTGATATGAAGTTTTTTCTATAGAAAGTATTTGACTCTAGCCACAAAATTAAGGAAATTAGAAGATGGGGGAGGATTGCGGCAAGGCTATTTTCTTGCTATCTCAACTAGCAAGCAAGTCGCAGGCATGAAGAATTGAGTGTGTGCGCATTCATGCAACGAATTCTGTCAGGGAGAGCTTTTCGGCACAACACCCCAACACCCAAAATGAGTACAGCTAACTATTTCAGTCCAAGTCCAGCATCGATCAATTCGCTTCATGAGTTGGCCTTGGAAGCTGAGCTGACACTATTTATTGCCATGGGAATAGAGGAGGACTTGGCAGTTGTTCTCACAGCCATGTGGCTTGCGTGATGGTGTGACTTGCGCAGGAGACGCATAATGTTTGCCAAGTACAGTTTGTTTTATCCACTTGGTCAAACCAAGGTTACATTTCACAATATCTCCTTTGTACTAAAACTATATCAAATCAAATTGTATTGGTCACACACACATATTAGGCAGATGTTATTGCAGGAGTAGTATAACTTACATTACTTAAAAATCACAGGAGGATAGTGGCACCTTAACTGGGGAGAACGGACTAGTGGTAATGACTGGAGTGGAATCAGTGGAATGTATCAAATACATCAAATACATGGTTTCCAAGTGTTTGATACCATTCCATTTACTCCATTCCAGTCATTATTATGAGCCGTCCTCCCCTCAGCAGCCTCCTGTGTTGAAAATAGGACGATTGTTTCGTTTTAAATATTTAAAATTACATAAGAAATGTTGGTTAATTACAAATTATGATTTTAATAATTGAATCAGGGGTGTCATATATGCTTAGTCATGATTAAAGATGAATTGTTGATAAAGATAGGTTGAGGGCAGAGTCATGAACACAACAGATCCCCGCAGAAGCTTCTCACAACTGTACACCAGGTATTACATAGAGACAGACAATTACATTAGGACCTTTAATTAGCAAGTGAGCACAAATGACAGCAATCAAGCCTCAAAGGTTGTAAACCGGCAACAATTGTAACATTACGTTGACAAGAGCATGCACTAACTAAATAGTGCATATGAGGCTGCCTGTCCTATGAACCAATTACCTAAGGCAATAACATAATTTCACTCAAATCAAATATGACCTAGTATTTGGCTTTCTTAAACAACAATACTGCCTTATCTTTGTAGAACTCACTTAATTCTAGGGAAGCTGTCTCCGCACTGATTTTACAACGCTTCATTCCAGACTGTGTAGAGACATAGTGTAAAGAGTGTAAATGGCCCCATCTACTGGGTAACAATAACAACGCTGTTACTTCTACTAATTGTGAGCAGTTTGCCATGGCTGAAACCCAAATTACACAGTATTGTCCTTCCGTTAATAAATACATTAGGAAATTAATATAGGCCATAAAAAAGTATTTTTTATTTCGTCTTTCAAAATACATTCAAACACAGACATAAACCACAATTGTGCATTAACCAAAGACAGAACTGCATAAAAGCAACAACCGATATATCATATTCATAAACAATAAACAGCAAGTAGAAACAGTTGTCATTACAGTAGTTATCATTTAAATAAACACTTTTGTTATTTTACATTGATTATTCCATGTAAGGCTTATGGAAACATTCAATAAAGATGGCATAGGTACATTGATAAATGTATCAGACGGCGCTAGGGTTCACAGCAGTAGCAGTCTCCACCACAGGGTCTCGTCCTCACATGGTGAAAGAAGATGCGTTGTCTGTAGAGGATCCATCCATAGACCTGCGGACAGTGGAGACATACATCTCTGACGTGACCCTCGAGAAGCGTCGGGGATTCATGACCCTCTTCCCAATGCACCACACATCCTCCACAATCTTCCTGAAGTGGTTCCTGAACTTCACCCCGATGAAGGCGTATAGGACCGGGTTGAGGCAGCAATGCAGGTAGGCCACCGTTTCTGTCACTGTCTTGGCCACTTCGGTGGTATCCACCTGACTGCAGGTCTGGATCTGGAACTTGTTGACCGTGTCGTAGAGCAGTGCGGCGTTGTAGGGCAGATGACAGATGATAAACACGACCACCACAGCCAGCACCACGCGCACCGCCTTGTGCCTCTGGAAGTTCTTGGCACGCAGCAGCGTGACAATGATGTTGGCGTAGCAGAAGCCCATGACCAACAGGGGCAGGAAGAAGCCCACCGCCATCTGGGTGCTCGGGACCAGGATCTTCATCTGACGGGCCGTGGCGTTGTCTGGGAACCTGAAGTTGCAGACTACATAGTCCTCCTCCTCCTCCTCTAAGAATATGGTGTTCTCCAGATCAAACAGTGTTGTAGCATTGTTGTTATCATAGTTGTCATAATAATTTCCAATGGTGCTGTGTGCAGGCACATAACGCTCGTAGTAGACAAAGGTGGGGACAGAGAGGAGCAGGGCCAGGCTCCAGACTGCAGCGCAGATGATGCGGCTGTAGATCAGGGAGCGGAGCCGGAAGGAGCGACGGGCCTGGACAATAGCAATGTAGCGGTCGGTGCTAATACAAGCTAACAACAGCATGCCACTGTACAGGTTGACGCTGTAGGCCCCACGGAGAACCTTACAGGCCACCATCCCCATGGCCCAGTCACTCTGCTCATTGTAGATGATCAGGGGTAGAGCCACCACAAACAGCATGTCTGCTATGGCCACGTTCAGAAGGTAAACGTCCGTCATGGACTTGGCCTTCTTGTAGAAGGCGTAGGTGACGATCACCAGGATGTTGCCCAGTAAACCCAGGATACAGATGACAGAGTGGATGTAGAGTCGCACCACTCTCTCCACACTGTTGTTTTCTTCCATATTACATGGCTCCACCCAATCATAGTCATACGCCACTGAATTGTTAACTGTTTCCTCTGCATTATCCGTATAGTTCATTTTCTCCTATGGATAAATAGAGAGAGCACTCAGAGAAGAACAGGTCTTTAATTTAATAACACACTTGGAATTTATTTCAACATACAATGTGTACTCATGGCACCCCCCCAAAAAAAGCATTTATGTTTTATTGAAATGTATCCTATCACTATCAACTACTGTATACGTATATTTTAACTACAAAGCAAAATTCTGATTGTAGTTAATTAACATCCTTACAAAAGTGTGACTGAAGTAATCTGGAGTCAAATAGGGTTGGCAATGTGGTGCGATTCAGAGAAAGGAAATTTGCAGAGAACCAGGTCACATAACCCCAATCTTGCTTGAGTGACCCAAATTCTTCTTTAAATGCAAGAGTGTGGTTAAGTATCTAAAGTGCACAACTGGGGTTGGCTTTCAATGACACACAGTAATTCATGTCAGTATTGCAACTTTTAGGGGCAATGCTGGCATTATCAATTGGCAGTTCATTGTACATTTGTCATTTAAAAAAATCTGTGTTTTGAATCTAAAAATGTCTCAATGCTATTGACAAAGACATTAAATTGTTGTTCTGCTTCTGGTTGTTGTTCCTATTATTCACTTCTGCATGGTGGCTGTTCCCAAAGCATAAAGATGACAGCAAGGCAACAATGGTTGGATTTTCCATCTCGCCTGACTTCCCTAATCAAATGGCAACTGAAGCACATGATCATCTAAGTGGATATTGAAGAAATTAATGTATGTACAAGGAGCATTGTGAGTTCTTATGAAGCTAATTGGATATCTAGAAATTATATCAGATGTATGCATGGAAAATAATTTTATGTATACCTTCATCCATGTTAGTTTACTCAAACATACTGTATTTCCATTCTTATATAACATCCCCCACCACCTGCTAGAAGTGAAGACATACAGTACATCCACATACCTTACTATTTTCTACACATCCCTCTGAGGTCTTCTAAAGGTACATCCACTGGCTTTATTTTATTTTTCTCTTCTGACCTATTAGTGATGGTGGCTTAACTACAACCATGTAGGTTCTTTCATGTTGGCTGTGAAGGATCAATCTGGGCCAGACAGCCTAGTCAAAGGCTTTTGCATAGGATATGTTGTAGAATATGTTTTGTGGGACATCGCTTATTCTCTGCGGTGAGGTTCCCCTTTCCTAGCTGCAGAGTGTATGCATACATTTCAGCAAGACCCTGAGATTTCGGGGGATTTATTCCCAGGTTGTTAGTTCAGAACGTGTAATAAACCTAAACAACAAATACAAGCAGTCTCACGTAGCATGGACCTATTGCACACAAGTAACTGTTTTCAGTGGTGTAAAGTACTTAAGTAAACATACTTTTTTTTTAAAAATTTTTTTGAGTATCTGTACTTTACTTTACTATTTATTTTGACTACTTTTACTTCACTATATTCCTAAAGAAAATAATGTACTTTTTACTCAATATATTTTCCGACACCCAGAAGTACTCGTCACATTTTGAATGCTTAGCAGCACAGGGAAATGGTCCAATTCACACTTATCAAGAGAACATCCCTGGTCATCCCTACTTCCTCTGATCTGGTGGACTAAAGACAAATGCTTTATTTGTACATTGTCTGCTGTGTGTTGGTGTGCCCGTCTATCCATAAATAAAAATAAGAAACAAGAATATTGTGCCGTCTGGTTGGTTTAATATAAGGAATAAAAAATGATTCATACTTTTACTTTTGATACTTAAGTATATTTAAAACCAAATACTTTTACTCAAGAATGACAATTGAGTACTTTTTCCTAGGGTGACAGACTTATGATAGAAAAACATACTTTTGTGAAATGAATGGTAATTAAAATTGTATAATGTAGACAATTACATTTCAGACAATACAGTCAAAAAGTAGAACTGAAACGAGTTGCAATCAACTGTGTTAATTTCAGGTATGACATGTTTTGAAATTAACTGATTTTATTACAATACACACAATGTAATCTACAGTAAGATCTAGTTGAATGTCATGTTTACAAATAAAGATTAAAGTGCATGTTGAACATATTTAACCCAGCAGTTTTCCTTACATTAAGAACAGTAAATTAAATATTTTATTAAACAAACATGGTAAGATTGCTTAAGTCACATATTATCCCATGTATTGTGTAAGAGAGGACTTACCAGAATAACGGAGTAATCGTTTCAAAATACTCTTGGGACTATTCTAAGCCAAGTTTGAAAGGAAGCTGTGAACCTCAGAATCTCTCAATTAGAGAAAACAGGAAGAAGTCAAGTTGTTCTCCGTTTGATCAACCTAGACTGTCAGCTGTGGAACCAAGCAGTGTCGCAGCATGCACTTGACGTTCTCAAATAAAAACCTGTTGGCTGACACCTGCAGATCACACGATCTGAGCAGAAGAACTCAAGAAACATGCTCATTACACCTTAACTCTTTATTGACCTTTGAAACATATTGACTGTTGATTGCTCACTTCTATTCATTCAACTATCTTGAACATTAGGTACACTGGAAACAGTGTGCATTATTTTGCAGACATGCATTACATGGGGGATAAAGTCTCAAAGATCAAAGTACTTGATATTCAGCAAAGCGGTGTCACTGATTAGTACTATCATGTGAATAAAGCATACATACATTTTACAGTGCCTTTGAAAAGTATTCATACCCCTTGACTTATTCCACATTTTGTTACAGTCCAAATTAAAAATGTATTGAAAGTATTTTTTTTCTCTCTCACCCATCTACACACAATACCCCATAATGACAAAGTGAAAACAGGTTTTTAGAAATGTTTATTTTATTTGAAATAAAATACAGAAATATCTCATTTACATAAGTATTCACACCCGAGTCAATACGTTGTACAAGCATATTTGGCAGTGATTACAGCTGTGAGTCTTTCTAGAGAAGTCTAAGAGCTTTCCGCACCTGGATTGCACAACATTTGCCATTATTCTTTTCAAAATTCGGTCAAATTATACTGACAGTTCATATAATGAAATCAGTCGATTTAAATACATGCGTTAGGCTCTAATCTATGGACTTCACATGACTGGGTATACAAATACGCATCTTTTGGTCACAGGCGTGAATCAGAACACCAGTCAGTATCTTGTGTGACCACCATTTGCCCCATGCAGTGTGACACTTCTTCACATAGAGTTGATCAGGGTTTTGATTGTGGAATGCTTTCCCACTCCTCAATGGCTGTGAGAAGTTGCTGGATATTGGTGGGAACTGGAACACGCGGTCGTACGGGTCGATCCAGAGCATCCCAAACCTGCTCAGTGGGTGACGTGGTGAATATGCAGGCCATGGAAGAACTGGGATATTTTCAGCTTTCAGGAAGTGTGTACAGTTCCTTGCAACATGGGGCAGTGCATTATCATGCTGAAACATGAGGTGATGGCGGTGGATAAATGGCACGACAATGGGCCTCAGGATCTCATCACTGATCTCTGTGCATTCAAATTGCCATGTTTAAAATGCAATTGTGATTGTTGTCCGTAGCTTATGCCTGCCCATACCATAACCCCACTGTGGGGCACTTTGTTCACAATGTTGACATCAGCAAACCTGCTCGCCCACACGACGCCATACACGTGGTCTGCTGCTGTGAGGCCGGTTGGATGTACTGACAAATACTCTAAAATTACATTGAGGCAGCTTATGGTAGAGAAGTAAACATTAAATTCTCTGGCAACAGCTCTGGTGGACATTCTTGCAGTCCAGCATGCCAATTGCAAGCTCCCTCAAAACTTGAGACATCTGCAGCATTGTGTTGTGACAAAACTGCACATTTTAAAGTGGCCTTTTGTCCCCAGCACAAGGTGCACATGTGTAATGTTCATTCTGTTGTATTAGCTCCTTGATATGCTAAACCAGTCCCGTGGAAGGATAATTTTGGCAAAGGAGAAATGCTCACTAACATGGATGTTAACAAATTTGTGCACAAAAGTTGAGAAATGTTCTATTATTTCAGCTCATAAAACACGGGACCAACACTTTACATGTTACCTAATAACAGTTTCAGACGATTCTTGGAGCTCCCGCATGCGTATTGTAATTTACAACCCTGTGGCACCAGGACAAAAAATAAATAAACACAATGCCACAGTTCTCAAGTTGAGGGTAGGAATGCCCACCAGAACTGTTGCCAGAGAATTTAATGTTTTAGAGAATTTGGCAGTATGTCCAACTGGCCTCACAACCACAGAACACATGTATGGGCGAGTGGTTTGCTGATGTCAACGTTGTGAACACAGCGCCTGATGGTGGAGGTGGGGTTATGGTATGGGAAGGCAGGCATAAGCTACAGACAACAAACACAATTGCATTTTATTGATGGCAATTTGAATGTACAGAAATACCGTGAGGTGATCCTGAGGCCCATTGTGAGGCCCATTTTCTTTTTTATAAGGTATCTGTGATATCTGTATTCCCAGTCAGGTGAAATCCATAGGTTAGGACCTAATGATTATATTTCAATTGACCGATATCCTCATATGAACTGTAACTCAGTAAAATCTTTTAAATTGTTGATTGTTGTGTTTATATTGTTGTTCAGTATAGAAACAAGCCATGGCACCAGTGCAAACTATGAATGCACAGTGACCACTCCACAAATGTATTGTTAAACTATAGTTTTGGCAAGTCGGTTAGGACATCTACTTTGTGCATGACACAAGTAATTTTTCCAACAATTGTTTACAGATTATTTCACTTATAACTCACTGTATCACAATTCTACTGGGTCAGAAGTTTACATACACTAAGTTGACTGTGCCTTTAAACAGCTTGGAAAATTCCAGAAAATGATGTCATGGCTTTAGGAGCTTCTGATAGGCTAATTGACATAATTTAAGTCAATTGGAGATGTACCTATGGATGTATTTCAAGGCCTACCTTCAAACTCTGTGCCTCTTTGCTTGACATCATGGGAAAATCTAAAGAAATCAGCCAAGACCTCAGAAAAAAATTGTAGACCTCCACAAGTCTGGTTCATCTTTGGGAGCAATTTCCAAACGTCTGAAGGTACCACGTTCATCTGTACAAACAATAGTACGAAAGTATAAACACCATGGGACCATGCAGCCGTCCTACCGCTCAGGAAGGAGATGCGTTCTGTCTTCTAGAGATTAACGTACTTTGGTGCGAAAAGGACCAAGGACCTTGTGAAGATGCTGGAGGAAACAGGTACAAAAGTATCTATATCCACAGTAAAACGAGTCCTATATCGACATAACCTGAAAGGCCGCTCAGCAAGGAAGAAACCACTGCTCCAAAACCGCCATAAAAAAAGCCAGAATACGGACTGCAACTGCACATGGGGACAAAGATGGTACTTTTTGGAGAAATGTCCTCCGGTCTGATGAAACAAAAATAGAACTGTTTGACCATAATGACCATTGTTATGTTTCGAGGAAAAAGGGGGATGCTTGCAAGCTGAAGAACACATCCCAACCGTGAAGCATGGGGGTGGCAGCATCATGTTGTGGGGGTGCTTTGCTGCAGGAGGGACTGGAGCGCTTCACAAAATAGATGACATCATGAGGATGGAAAATGATGTGGATATATTGAAGCAACATCAAAATGTCAGTCAGGAAGTTAAATCTTGGTCGCAAATGGGTCTTCCAAATGGACAAATACCCCAAGCATACTTCCTAAGTTGTGGCAAAATGGCTTAAGGACAACAAAGTCAAGGTATGGGAGTGGCCATCACATAGACCTGACCTCAATCCTATAGAAAATGTGTGGGCAGAACTGAAAAAGCGTGTGTGAGCAAGGAGGCCTACAAACCTGACTCAGTTACACCAGCTCTGTCAGGAGGAATGGGCCAAAATTCACCCAACTTATTGTGGGAAGCTTGTGTAAGGCTACCCAAAACTTTTACCCAAGTTAAACAATTTAAAGGCAATGCTACCAAATACTAATTGAGTGCATGTCAACTTCTGACCCACTGGGAATGTGATGAAAGAAATAAAAGCTGAAATAAATCACTCGCTACTATTAATCTGACATTTCACATTCTTAAAATAAAGTGGTGATTCTAACTGACCTAAGACAGGGAATTTTTACTAGGATTAAATGTCAGGAATTGTGAAAAGCTGAGTTTAAATGTATTTGGCTCTGGTGTATGTAAACGTCCGACTTCAACTGTAAATATGTCATATCTGAAATATACACAAACATTAGCTTCATGTTAAACAGTACAGTATGTGCAGTTAAAATGTAAGAAAGTAACAAGTCAGAATTGCTAACAGCATAAAACCCACAAGAGTAAACCCACAACTCACTTTATGGATGCACACACAATCTTCCTGGTAACTTGGTCAGCAGCCAAACTTGCGTCTTCATCTGCCGACAACAACAGCCACTGACCTGGGATGGGTCAGAGTCTAAATATGCATTCGGGCTTGGAATCAAGGAGACTGTTGATAGACAGCTGAGAAAGGGAGAAATCACCCTAATGGGACTGTGGGGTTAAGTCACGTGCTGCCATTACATTCTTAACTGTTTTAAAAAGTCACCATTGGCCTCATGGTGAAATCCCTGAGCATTTTCCTTTCTCTCTGGCAACCGAGTTAGGAAGGACGCCTGTATCTTTGTACTGACGACGTATTGATACACCATCCAAAATGTAATTATTAACCTCACCATGCACAAAGGGATATTCAATGTCTGCCTTCATTTTTTTTTTAAAGGTTCCCTTTTTTGTAAGAAAAACCACCCTGGTCTTTGTGGTTGAAACCGTCTGCCAACGTATGTTAATGCCACAGCATAAATTACAGTAAACTCCCCCATTGTGGTTTCAGATTGACAGAAAACATGTCATTCATGTATCAACATGTCATCCCTGAGATCCTTGACATTCATCTGTATACATGTTATAAAGGAGCACAATAGAAACAGTCTTCAAGAACAATCTGGGGAAGTGGTAATTTTATTAGGTCTGTGTACACAAACTATGTACACACCACAGGAGGCTGGTGGGAGGAGCTATAGGAGGATGGGCTCATTGTAATGGCTGGGATGGAATTAATGGAACGGTATCAAATGATGAAACCACGTTTAACTCCTTTCCAAAGATACCATTGCAACCATTACAATGAACCTATCCTCACATAGCTCCTCCCACCAGCCTCCTCTGGTACAGACAACATAAATAATAGTTAACATAGTAGAAATGGCCTGTGTGGTGTAAGGCTGATGGACTGTCATGCCACCACCTCCATGTAGTCAGCTCCTTGAGTCTGGCTGAGCTGAGATACACTGAGGTCCTGAGTGATCTCATCAAACTGATGATACGCAAACATATCACTAGGGCATGATGATAGTGAACAGGCCATATTTAGCTAATCTAATGTAAACTATACACTACAAGTCAAAAGTTCACACCTACTCATTCAAGGGTTTTTCTTTATTTTTTTTACTATTTTCTACATTGTAGAATAAGAGTGAAGACATCAAAACGAACAAATAATAACATATAGAATCATATAGTAACCAAAAACAGGTTAAACAAATGACCATATAGTAGTCACCCTTTGCCTTGATGACAGGTTTGCACACTCTTGGAATTCTCTCAACCAGCTTCATGAGGAATGCTTTTCCAACCATCTTGAAGGAGTTTCCACATATGCTGGGCACTTGTTGGCTGCTTTTCCTTCATTCTGCGGTCCAACTCATCCCAAATCATCTCAATTGGGTTGAGGTCAGATGATTGTGGAAGTCAGGTCATCTGATGCAGCACTCCATCACTCTCCTTGGTAAAATGGCCCTTACACAGCCTGGAGGTGTGTTGGGTCATTGTCCTGTTGAAAAACAAATGATAGTCCCACTAAGCCCAAACCCGATGGGATGGCGTATTGCTGCACAATGCTGTGGTAGCCATGCTGGTTAACTGTGCCTTGAATTCTAAATAAATCACAGACAGTGTCACCAGGAAAGTACCCACACACCATCACACCTTCTCCTCCATGCTTCAAGGTGGGAACCACACATGCAGAGATCATCCGTTCACCTACTCTGCATCTCACAAAGACACGGCGGTTGGAACCAAAAATCTCAAATTTGGACTCATCAGACCAAAAGGACAGATTTCCACCGGTCTAATGTCTATTGCTCGTGTTTCTTGGCCCAAGCAAGTCTCTTCTTATTGGTGTTCTTTAGTAGTCGTTTCTTTGCAACAATTTGACGATGAAGGCTTGATCCGCGCAGTCTCCTATGAAGAGTTGATGTTGAGATGAATTTATTTGGGCTGCAATTTCTGAGGCTGGTAACTCCAACTTATCCTCTGCAGCAGAGGTAACTTCCTGTGGAGGTCCTCATGAGAGCCAGTTTCATCATAGCGCTTGATGGTTCTTGCGTCTGCACTTGAAAAAACTTTCTTGAAAGTTCTTGAAATTTTATCGATTGACTGACCTTCATGTCTTAAAGTAATGATGAACTGTCATTTCTGCTTGTTTATTTGAGCTGTTCTTGCCATAATATGGACTTGGTCTTTTACCAAATAGGGCTATCTTCTGTATACCATCCCTACCTCGTCACAACACATCAGATTAGCTCAAACGCATTAAGATGGAAAGAAATTCCACAAATTAACTTAACAAGTTACATCTGTTAATTCAAATGCATTCAACCTCATGAAGCTGGTTGAGAGAATGTGAAGAGTGTGCAAAACTGTCATCAAGGCAAAGGGTGGCTACTTTGAGTAATCTCAAATATAAAATATATTTTGATTTGTTTAACAATTTTTTGGTTACTACATGATTCCATGTGAGTTATTTCATTGTTTTGATGTCTTCGCTATTAATCTACAATTTAGAAAATAGTCAAAATAAAGAAAAACCCTTGAATGAGTAATGTCCGAACTTTTGACTGATACTTTGCAATGAGACTCGAAATTGAGCTCAGGTTTATCCTGTTTCCATTGATCATCCTTGAGAAGTTTCTACAACTTGAGAGTCCACCTGTGGTAAATTCAATTGATTGGACATGATTTGGAAAGAACCACACCCGTGTCTATATAAGGTCCCACTGTTGACAGTGATGTCTGAGCAAAAGCCAAGCCATGAGGTTGAAGGAATTGTCCATAGAGCGCCGAGACAGGATTGTGTCGAGGCACAGATCTGGGGAAGGGAACCAAAACATTTCTGCATCCTAGAAGGTCCAACAACACAGTGGCCTCCATCATTCTTAAATGGAAGAAGTTTGGAACCACTAGGACTCTTCCTAGAGCTGGCCGCCTGGCCAAAACAGAGCAATCGGGGGAGAAGGGCCTTGGACAGGGACGTGACCAAGAACTCGATGTTCACTCTGACAAAGTTTCAGAGTTTCTCTGTGGAGATGGGAGAACCATCCAGAAGGACAACCATCTCTCTACCTTTATGGTAGAGTGGTAGACGGAAGCCACTCCTTAGTAAAAAGCACATGACAGGCAAATTCCAAGCGGGCTAACGGCACCTAAAGGACTCAGACCATGAGAAACAAGATTCTGTGGTCTGATGAAACTAAGGTTGAACTCTTCGGCCTTCATGCCAAGCGTCACATCTAGATGAAACCTGGCACCATCCTTATGGTGAAGCATGGTGGTGGCGACATCATGCTGTAGAGATTGTTTTCAGGGACTGGGAGGGAAAGATGAACGGAGAAAAGTACAGAGAGATCCTTGATGAAAACCTGCTTCAGAGTGCTCAGGACCTCAGACCCTAAGCACACAGCCAAGACAACGCAACAATGGCTTCGGGACAAGTCACTGAATGTCCTTGAGTGGCCCAGCCAGAGCCCAGAGTTTAACCTGATCGTACATCTCTGGAGAGACCTAAAAATAGCTCCCCATCCAACCTGACAGAGCTTGAGAGGATATGCAGAGAAGAATGGGAGAAACTCCCCAAATACTGGTGCCAAGCTTGTAGCAGCATACCCAAGAAGACTCAAGGCTGTAATCACTGCCAAGGGTGCTTCAACAAAGTACTGAGTATAGGGTCTGAATACTTATGTAAATGTGATTTCAGTTTACAATTTAATACATGTTTTTGCTTTGTCATTATGGGGAAAAAAATATTGAATCATTTTTAGAATAAGGCTATAATGTAACAAAATATGGAAAGTGAAGGGGTCTGAAAACATTCAGAGTGCACTGTATGTGGACACCCATTCAAATGAGAGGATTCTGCTATTTCAGGCACACCTGTTGCTGACAGGTATGAAATTGAGCACACAGCCATGCCATCTCCATAGACAAACATTGGCAGTAGAATGGCTTTACTGAAGCTCAGTGACTTTCAACGTGGCACCATTATAGGATGCCACCTTTCCTACAACTTGTAGAGTCCATGCCTCGAAGAATTAAGGCTGTTCTGAGGGCAAAAGGGGGTGCAACTCAATATTAGGAAGGTGTTCTTAATGCTTTGTATATCTTCCTTACACACACATGCTTCTCTCACCGTTCCTGCTGCCTGAGAGGTCTTTGTGGTGGGATTCTCCTGCGTGGGACCCCCCCACCTGCAGCACTCCGTTGGCTGGCCAGGTCCAAAAGGGAGACCAGGGTGCTGCTGCCCACTCCCCTCCCCAAACCTGCTGCTCTCCTGGGGGATGAACTGAAGAGGCAAGGCCTGTCTCCTAGAGATGAACGTACTTTGGTGTGAAAAGTGCAAATCAATCCCAGAACAGCAGCAAAGGAACCTGTGAAGATGCTGGAGGAATCAGGTAGAAAAGTATCTATATCCACAGTAAAACGAGGCCTATATCGACATAACCTGAAAGGCCGCTCAGCAAGGAAAAAGCCACTGCTCTAAAACCGCCATAAAAAAAGACAGATTACGGTTTGCAACTGCACATAGGGACAAAGATCGTACTTTTTGGAGAAATGTCCTCTGGTCTGATTAAACAAAAATAGAACTGTTTGGCCATAATGACCATTGTTATGTTTTGGAGGAAAAAGGGGGATGCTTGCACGCCGAAGAACACCATCCCAACCGTGAAGCACGGGGGTGGCAGCATCATGTTGTGGGGGTGCTTTGCTGCAGGAGGGACTGGTGCGCTTCACAAAATAGATGGCATCATGAGGGAGGGAAATTGTGTGGATATATTGAAGCAACTTCTCAAGACATCAGTTAAAGCTTGGTTGCAAATGGGTCTTCCAAATGGACAATGACCCCAAGCATACTTCCAAAGTTGTGGCAAAATGGCTTAAGGACAACAAAGTCAAGGTATTGGAGTGGCAATCACAAAGCCCTGACCTCAATCCTATAGAAAATGTGTGGGCAGAACTGAAAAAGTGTGTGCGAGCAAGGAGGCCTACAAACCTGACTCAGTTACACCAGCTCTGACAGAAGGAATGGGCCATAATTCACCCAACTTCTTGTTGGAAGCTTGTGGAAGGCTACACGAAACGTTTGACCCAAGTTAAACAATTTAAAGGCAACGCTACCAAATACTAATAAAGTGTATGTAAGCTTCTGACCCACTGGGAATGTGATGAAAGAAATAAAAGCTGAAATAAATCACTCTACTATCATTCTGACATTTCACATTCTTAAAATAAAGTGGTGATCCTAACTGACCTAAGACAGGGAATTTTTACTAGGATTACAATGTCAGGAATTGTGAAAATGGAGTTTAAATGTATTTGGCTAAGGTGTACGTACATTTCCAACTTCAACTGTATATTTCAGATGACCTACTATAGATAGAACAGAGTTGTGTTCATCAGGCACCAAAACGGAAGAAAACTGACTGAAAGTTGCAAAATTCTTTGTTACGGTGCTACCTAATGATCACAGCCCTGCATTTCCAACTACGAGTCAATGTAATGAGCCCACCTCATTGAGTTTACAGTGAAGACATACTTACTCTTTCTGACTGTTTTTCTTGTTACAGACTGGCCCCTGAATTACTCTTAGTCAGGGGGACACTACTACTTCCATACGCAGCATGACAGAAGAGAGAACATTCAGTGGGCAGAGCCGCACTGCTCTACACAAATTACGGCAGGATGGCTACAATGTCACAAACATATCCCGCAGCACCACTTTTTCCAAACAGACCTAACCCCTCAGAGTTGATTAACAACTCTGCATTTTAAGATTCTTAGATATATGGTTCCAAGATTTGTCATGATACATTTTTACGCTAATATTAATGACATGCATGTTTTACATTTATCACTAACGCATTACTTATGTGATTGATCATGGAGCAGCACACCTGTTCAATAGAGTATCACATGGGTCTACATGTTCCATCTCTTTAATGTAAGGGGCCTAGAAACAAAGCCTGTGGTCGTCAACTTCCCAGTGGTCAAAGCATCCTCACCAGCCGTAGGTTCTGTGGTTTAGGCAGAGGGTCGCTGTGCCTCGACACCACGTGACCCTGACCTTTACCCTTTAGAGAGACGAAGTTCAGACTGGTGTCACTGTGGCTGCCCTCCTCGCCCTGTGTGGTACCATAAGGAACAAGACAACAAAAATAACATAAAAACAGACGTTTAAAGTTGCTTCTGTTTATTTGAGTGGGTTAGCTCGCATTTATTTGCAAATGGTAAGAAGACTTGAAGCGACAGGAAGAGTTAGTTGTGGCACGGAAATATTTGCGAGGAAATGTTGACAACTAACCCATTAGCTATGTTAGTCTTACCTACTATGTCAACCATTAGGACAGTTAGGAACTAACCCAGTAGCTATGTTAGTCTTACCTACTAAATCAACCATTAGGACAGTTAGGAACTAACCCAGTAGCTATGTTAGTCTTACCTACTATATCAACCATTAGGACAGTTGAGAACTAACCCAGTAGCTATGTTAGTCTTACCTACTACACTGCTCAAACAAATAAAGGGAATGACAATGACAATAAATTTCACATGCTGTTGTGCAAATGGAATAGACAACAGGTGGAAATTATAGGCAAGTAGCAAGACACCCCCAATAAAGGAGTGGTTCTGCAGGTGGTGACCACAGACCACTTCTCAGTTCCTATGCTTCCTGGCTGATGTTTTGATCACTTTTGAATGCTGGCGGTGCTTTCACTCTAGTGGTAGCATGAGACGGAGTCCATCCACACAAGTGGCTCAGGTAGTGCAGCTCATCCAGGATGGCACATCAATGCGAGCTGTGGCAAGAAGGTTTGCTGTGTCTGTCAGCGTAGTGTCCAGAGCATGGAGGCGCTACCAGGAGACAGGCCAGTACATCAGGAGATGTGGAGGAGGCTGTAGGAGGGCAACAACCCAGCAGCAGGACCGCTACCTCCGCCTTTGTGCAAGGAGGAGCAGGTGGAGCACTGCCAGAGCCCTGCAAAATGACCTCCAGCAGGCCACAAATGTGCATGTGTCTGCTCAAACGGTCAGAAACAGACTCCATGAGGGTGGTATGAGGACCCGACGTCCACAGGTGGGGGTTGGGCTTACAGCCCAACACCGTGCAGGACGTTTAGCATTTGCCAGACAACACCAAGATTGGCAAATTCACCACACTGAGCACATGTAACAGACGTGACAGAGTCTGGAGACGCCGTGGAGAACGTTCTGCTGCCTGCAACATCCTCCAGCATGACCGGTTTGGAGGTGGGTCAGTCATGGTGTGGGGTGGCATTTCTTTGGGGGGCCGCACAGCCCTCCATAGGTAGCCTGACTGCCATTAGGTACCGAGATGAGATCCTCAGACCCCTTGTGAGACCATATGCTGGTGCGGTTGGCCCTGGGTTCCTCCTAATGCAAGACAATGCTAGACCTCATGTGGCTGGAGTGTGTCAGCAGTTCCTGCAAGAGGAAGGCATTGGTGCTATGGAATGGCCCGCCCGTTCCCCAGACCTGAATCCAATTGAGCACATCTGGGACATCATGTCTCGCTCCGTTGCACCACAGACTGTCCAGGAATTGGCAGATGCTTTAGTCCAGGTCTGGGAGGAGATCCCTCAGGAGACCATCCGCCACCTCATCAGGAGCATGCCCAGGCGTTGTAGGGAGGTCATACAGACACGTGGAGGCCACACACATACCTAATTTTGACTTGTTTTAAGGACATTACATCAAAGTTGGATCAGCCTGTAGTGTGGTTTTCCACTTTAATTTAGAGTGTGACTCCAAATCCAGACCTCCATGGGTTGATAAATTTAATTTCCATTGATAATTTGTGTGATTTTGTTGTCAGCACATTCAACTATGTAAAGAAAAAGGTATTTCATAAGAATATTTCATTCATTCAGATCTAGGATGCGTTATTTTAGTGTTCCCTTTATTTTTTTGAGCAGTGTATATCAACCATTAGGACAGTTGAGAATTAACCTATTAGCTACAGTGGGGAGAACAAGTATTTGATACACTGCCGATTTTGCAGGTTTTCCTACTTACAAAGCATGTGTACCTTTTATCATAGGTACACTTCAACTGTGAGACGGAATCTAAAACAAAAATCCAGAAAATCACATTGTATGATTTTTAAGTAATTCATTTGCATTTTATGATGTTCTGTCCCTCATGACACTGTAGCCTATTTCACTTCCTCAATATCCAAAGAATAATTAAGATAACTCAAGAAATCTGTAATACATTTGTACATTTTTGCCAAGAATGTTTTAGTTGCACATTTAACTAAGGTGTTTATCAATTTAAAAAAATGTGTGACTTGTCTTGTGCAAATAAAGTCTGACTGATGGGCAGGTCTGTCTCACTGTCTATGCTATTGGATAGAGAGCAATCACCACAACTGTTCAACACCATGTTAGTGGGCATCGTCAAATCAAAACCCAACCTTAATTTACCCGTTGTGACTCACGTATGCCCAATGTCCATTTTAGATGAGACTGACTTTATGACCAAAATGATCCTATTTCCACTTTGCAGTCAAATTTGACACTAATACATTTGACTCATATCGATGCCACATAGGTTGTTTTCAAAGGAATTTGCTGCTTTTTAAAGGCAGCCTCCTGGGGAAAACAAACCAACTTGTGAGCATGAGATTCATATCTACATAACCTGATTCAAACTGTCCTTTGTGGTGTTACATGCTAGTTATTCATGTGCACCTTTGTGGCCCACAGAGTTCTCAGTAAGCATTAGCATGCTAGATTAGCCACGTGAGCTCATTCTGCTGTTTTGAGCAGAGTATGAAACATGACTGGAAGAAAGTAGGACAAACTTGTTATGTCAGAAACTCACTGATCAACAGGAAAACCATTTTCACTCAATCATCTCAACCTTTCAAGCACGATTCATTCTTATGACCCAGATAATATTAGCATTTGTTAGTTATATCTGCATTTGGTAGTCAATGACAACCATGAGATATACTAAGTTTCTTTTCTTTCCGGGCAGCTCAGGTCTATTGACAAACAGCCTAAATGTTGTTGTATAAATGATAACATCTGTGTGTTCATGTTGTAGGCCAGTGCCGGGCAACTGGTGGCCCGTGGATCAAATAAGAACCCAGTCTGGGTCTCAACTTACTGTTTAAAGTTAGAATAGTAAAATACAATTTCTACATTTGGTTGTGCATCAGCAGTTTCTCTTGTTATGTCAGTCACTCAATTACCTAGGCTAGTTAACATTTTTTAGATTGGTAAATGAGTCTAGCAAGCTATCTAGTAATCATGGTCGAATTACTGACCGGGGTCCCCCATTGATTTTGAGCAGCGAAAGCAGAGGGAGAACAGGGTTAAGTAGGGTTAAGCAGAGGGAGAACAGAGCAGGAAAGCAGAGGGAGAACAGAGCATGAAAGCAGAGGGAGAACAGAGCAGGAAAGCAGAGGGAGAACAGAGCAGGAAAGCAGAGGAGGAACAGAGCAGGAAAGCAGAGGGAGAACAGAACAGGAAAGCAGAGGAGGAACAGAGCAGGAAAGCAGAGGGAGAACAGAGCAGGAAAGCAGAGGGAGAACAGAGCAGGAAAGCAGAGGGAGAACAGAGCAGGAAAGCAGAGGGAGAACAGAGCAGGAAAGCAGAGGGAGAACAGAGCAGGAAAGCAGAGGGAGAACAGAGCAGGAAAGCAGAGGGAGAACAGAGCAGGAAAGCAGAGGGAGAACAGAGCAGGAAAGCAGAGGGAGAACAGAGATGGAAAGCAGAGGGGGAACAGAGCAGGAAAGCAGAGGGGGAACAGAGCAGGAAAGCAGAGGGGGAACAGAGCAGGAAAGCAGAGGGGGAACAGAGCAGGAAAGCAGAGGAGGAACAGAGCAGGAAAGCAGAGGGGGAACAGAGCAGGAAAGCAGAGGGGGAACAGAGCAGGAAAGCAGAGGGGGAACAGAGCAGGAAAGCAGAGGGGGAACAGATCAGGAAAGCAGAGGGGGAACAGAGCAGGAAAGCAGAGGGGGAACAGAGCAGGAAAGCAGAGGGGGAACAGAGCAGGAAAGCAGAGGGGGAACAGAGAAGGAAAGCAGAGGAGGAACAGAGCAGGAAAGCAGAGGGGGAACAGAGCAGGAAAGCAGAGGGGGAACAGAGCAGGAAAGCAGAGGGGGAACAGAGCAGGAAAGCGGTCCATTATATCCACAAGCTGGACACTCCATTTGGATGGGGGGGAAAAAACACAACAGGAGGTGAAGGATAGCCATTTAAGAGCACAATCAAATCAGCAAGGCTTCGGGTTTTCGGGTTTGGACAACTGCTAATGTCAGAGTCTCTTTGGAGAGCAAAAGAATACGCTAATGTATGTAAATGAATAAATGTAAGTAAAATGTTAAGCCCTGTGTACTGGTGTGTCTTTACCGCTGAGAAGATGGAGGCCTTCTCCCTGTGTCTGCCTCTCTTGACAAGCTCAAGCAGCAGAGGAGTGGTCCTATTCATATCGGTCTCAGTGATACCCAGATCATGAGACACCTGCTCACAGCTGTCCAGGCCATTTAGCTGAAAATAAAACACACACACAGTGAATGCAGCACTGATATTTGCAAGTATTTTATTTGACCAAATATCAGGCCAGCCCCATCCACTGGGAGTAACACACTCACTGAGTTGATCTCTGGCTGGAAGACAGCAAGCGTGAAGTCTATGTGGAACACCTGCAGGAAGTCTATGATAAGGCTGGCCACCAGGCATCATACAAATGGAAGGATATGATCAACCTCATCATGAAAAAAATGAGTAATTGTAAAGTACATTGATTATGGGATGAGCAGATTATGACAATCATGGTGGATAATAAAACCCTGGTTTACCATCCTCTGTGTTAAGACATGTCTTCAAGTTTTCATTGACAAGTGGAGTTTTATTCTGTGTGGGGGGGGGGGGGGGGGGGTGAATGAGAGTCAAAGGTTATGCAGATGTGGATAGATCATTTGCTTTAGACACATCCATACAATTAAGTCATTATTAAAGAGAAGCAATAAGTAGCCCTAAACTTTCAGGATTTTTTGGAATACCCTCCCAAAGTCAGCTAGTTATCTATCTTACCTCCACTCAAGCTTGTTCATCCATGGCCAGGAAGACCGCAGCGCGCATTTCTGCCATGCAAAATACCAGAACACCAAAAAGAGGGTGTTGACCAAAGCAAGTGGGCCGCATAAACGAGTTAGCTATACACTAGATAGGTAACTAAGTATCTAAATATGTATACTTATAAATGAGTTAGCTAGTTGACTCGCAGTTGGTTATCCAGTTAGAAGCTAGCTAGCTCACTAGATCCCATGACAGTAAACCGGGGACTTCACCGCGGGCCAGATAGCCAGCTAACGTTACCACTGTGCTATCTATGTAGCTATTGCGAAATGTTAACGTTAGCTGTGTTACAGCAACATTCTCAGTCTTTAAACTGTCCTTTCAACATAGCTTCACAAGTTATATAGCTACGTACGTACCTTTAGTTTATTATTCAACACCCCATTGTTTTCTAGGGTTTGGATCAAAAGATCCCGCAACTCAGTGTCGTTCTCCGTTGCAGACATGTTTCTTTCAGCTGACAACCAAAACAAACAGAGGACAGGGCAGCCCTCTGATAATTCAGCAACACCGATTCCAGGAAAAAGTCACCTGCAAATCCAGCGCCTGCTCCTTGCACGAGCGAAACTGTGGATACATGCATGTCTTTAGTGCCACAATGACTGAGTCACAGAGAGATACGACTGAATTGAAAATGTCTATCAGATATTTTGATTGAAGTTGCTGTTGATTTGCTGACCTGTCTCATGTGTCAAGGTGCAATACCTACTAGGCTACACTGTCCTAAGGTTTGGGAATGGTTGGTCGTGACATTTGTTCCGTAGTGTTCTCTCTCACAGTTGTGTGCCTTTACAATAACATTGTTTTATTAAAATGTAACCTTTATTTAACTAACCAAGTCATTAAGAACAAACTCTAATTTACAATGACTGCCTACCCCGGCTAAACGCTGTGTGCACACCCGCGCAAACGACGCTGGGCCAATTGTGCGCCACCCTATGGGACTCCCAATCACGGCCGGATGTGATACAGCTTCGAATCGAACCAGGGACTGTAGTGACGCCTCTTGCACTGAGATGCAGTGTCTATTTCGACCACTGCGCCACCCGGGAGCTCACACCGTTTAGATTTTTGCGGCAAATCAAAAAAAGATGCACGTCAAATAACCCTCCATATTCGACGCTCAAATAAGCTTTTAATTTGACACGTCAAATAACACATTTATATTATAGAATGTTGTGTGTGCTGAATTTGCACGTGCAAGCTGAGCGGCCGCATTACGATCACTGTCAAAGCTGGACAATCCAGCGTTGGTAATAAGGCATCATTAGTTCGACCGAATGGGAAAACATCTGTTTGAGCGTTTGAAATTAGCTCAGGTTCAAACGAGAAGGATACATTTTTTTGCAAATATCTTTGATACAGATGTTATTAGCAAATTCTGTGGTGTCTAGCCAGCTTTAGCTTGGTACCTAGCTAGCACCAATGCAACCAGCCTGAAAACAATGAACAGTCATGTTCAATATTCTTAGCAATGATTTAGGAATCTATGTGAGTAAGTATTCGCTAGGCCACTTGTTGTTGTTCTCCCATTGAAATAACTAGCTAGCCAACTACTTAACCCTGTTGCCCAAAACTACATTTATAAGCAGCCAGCTAGCTTCATCTGGCTACTATGTCTTGACCGGACCCGGTTATGTGTTGTGAAGCTTGTCACAATAGTGGAATTTGCTGTTCGCATTCAAAATAAAAATCCATCTTTGAAAGTAACGCAGAAAGTTACAATTGGTGGAATCATGCAATTTTCAGACGAGGTAATGTTAAACATGAATGGAGTGTTGGAATGTGGAGAAATGAAGTGGGGTATCAGTCTACGTGTTGACACCCAGAGAACACAACTGTGAAGTGTTTAGCAAATATTAGCTCTTATTGCGGGACTTTGACTGTGGGAAATCACCTCCCCAGTCAGTCTATTGTGTGCATTGACATTCATATTGCATTGTGCAGCTTTACCTAATGATTGGGGATCAATGAAATGCACATAGTAGGTTGACTGGTACAATAAATGTGGCTCAATTCACAGTGGTTTCAGAGTCCTGCAATAAGAGCTACGGCTAATGTTCTCTGGGGGTCACGAAGTCAGTAGACTGATACCACATGTCTTTGATCCACAATCCATAGATGATGCTGTACAGTGAAATAAGTATGCCCCTAATGCTATTCTAAAGTCTAATACATCCAATGTGGTTTCAACAGATTTTTAACTGATTGTCTTTTGTTGAATTTATATAAGAACATTCCAACCTAGTTTAGCATCATCTATTCGATTATGGCATGATTCCACAATATATATTATTTGCTTGACTTTCATTGAGAAAGTTTATTTTAAAGGCAAACCGTAAATTCCACTATTGTGGCTAATCCTTTTTGTGGCTAGCTTCACATAACTTGCAGCTGCTCTGATCAAGTCAGGTAAGTGACTCTGCACCAATGCTCTCTGACGAGGCTATTTCTCTTCTCATACTCTTCTTCAACAATGTTTGAGGCAATCATTTTCGGAAACAGTACAAGTTAGTGTTGCAACACACGTTTTATTCAGAGTAAGAGATGTTAACACCAGCATGATAAAAATCGTACAAACGTCACAATTTCAAATGAAATATCATAGCAACTTGTGATTTTAAACATATACAACAAAAATGATAGATCAACAAAAATCATGCCATGTGGTACCAAAATTAAGTTGGAAAGTTTGCAAGAGGGGGCAGGGGAAAGGAGAGAAGGAAATACATTTAGTATAAAATCATTTTCATCAAAGCATTACTCAAAATAAATTATAATTGTAGCAGTTTAATAAATTCATGAATTCCCAAATATTAATACGAAAATTATTCTGCATTCTAGCATGTGACATGTTAGTGTTCTGTATGTAAATAATTACAGATAAACTTTAACATTTGATATTACAATATGAACTGACTGTTGGTGAGCAGCAGATTTGTGCTTAAAATTCCCATTTCCTTTGTATCAGTAAGAATAATTGACTAAAGAAAAATAGTAGAAGCTGTCGATCTGTCTAAAGCTTTGCTATATTGGCAATAAGCTGCTGACACAAAGCTTTAGACACGGACATGAGGAGTCAAATGGAATGTGGACCTCTAGTCTAGTAGAAGTCCACATTCCACCTGTGAGATCAGGTCAATGACTATAGCACCCTCAGGTTGACTATCAAAAAGGGTTGTCTGAAGTGAACTTGACTCACGGAGCTCTGTCTCGTTGACTCCACACACAAACTTACTTCCACATATGTCTTACGTGAATCATTCTCTCTATTTACCCATATTCATACTCGCATGAAGTGCATGCACGATAAACTGTATTAAGAACACATTTATAATCCATTAGTAGAGTCATCTTCAGCAAGTGCAAGTCGCATGGTTATGCCAATTTGTATAGGAAATTTAATTAGTAATAAGTACTTACTATGTAAGGGTAGATTACTGCAGTTGGCTGATGTTTAAAAGATAACGGCATTATAGGGGGCTGACATTGACACTTACATTGCATTATAATGGTGTTTTTAAAGGTCCAGTTCAGCTGTTTTTATCTCAATATCAAATCCTTTCTGGGAAACAAGTAGGTTACTGTGATTGTTTTCAATTAAAATGGTCAAAAATAAACAAAAATAGCTTCTCAGCAAAAAGCAATTTCTCAAGCAATACTTTTTCTTGGACTGTCTGGGAGTGGTCTGAGTGGGGAAGGGAAAACTGAAAACTAGCTGTTATTGGCAGAGATTTGGAACTCGCTTTCTTATTAGTCTTTTAACTAATTTACAGCCAAAACTCCATCCCACCAAAACAGGCAGAAATTTCAGGCAGTCTTTTAAAACAGCTCTTACACGAAAAGCGCATTAACATAATTTTCACAATTTCACAGTATTATTCCAAACTCAATGTGCGGAAATATAAATGAAACACAGAAAAATCATGTTTTTGACTGCATTGGGCCTTTAAGTACTATGAATACATTTATTAAGGGTGTCTCCTAGAAAGTGATTGCAATTTACTCATGAAATTGTCATCAATCATAGAAACAATCATAGACCACTATTACCAATGTCACTGTTGTTGGTTAGCATTCTTTGCTGTTATAATGCATATCAATAACATGTTTTTTTTTACCAATATATCCACTTTTAGGACTGAATCAAAGAGCAGTCTTTATCTCATGTAATGTGTTGTGGCTCAGACACATAGATGCATGATCGCAAAGACATTTCAACTGAACAAGTGCAATAATATACTATGATTAATGAAGGACGTTGACCCTGTAAGTCGAGCGCATCAATCAGCCATTGTAAAGATAACTTTTCTACAAAACCTCTGACCATCAATTTGAGCTTTCAAGTACCTCTTTAAGTTTCAATCAAAACATCAAAACATGGAAACAAAGGTGTCCCTGTGCAAAATGTAACATGAAAAGAACGAAACTCATTAACTCATCCATCGTTCATTTTGGAACTGATCTCCCCACGTTGAATTTCTAAAACATGATTGTATTAAAAGATTTATACAAAACTTAATACATTTACATTGTTAGTAAAAAGAGTTTTATCAGCTATAATTTCATTTATAAGAAATTGCATATACCCAAACTTTTTCTATATCGATTGCATCCCATATCTAAACAAGTGATGTAATCATTGTTATACCAATATTGCTGATAAGTGGTCCTACTAAGTATTCAATAGAATTCAAATAAATTAGTAATGCTAGATTGTCTCCTTTATATTTTCCATAGCCATTGTTCGTTGGACATCTCGCTCTGTGTTTTTAACAACACAGATTACTAAGACTTTTTATTTCTAAGTAAATGGAAGTATAGTCGTTTTAGGTTATGGGAGTTGGACATCTCGCTGTGTGTTTTTAACAACACAGATTACTAAGACGTTTTATTTCCAACTAAATGAAGTATAGTCATTCTAGGTTATGGGAGTTGGACATCTAACTGTGTGTTTTTAACAACACAGATTACTAAGACGTTTTATTTCTAAGTAAATGAAGTGTCATTCTAGGTTATGGGAGTTGGACCAGTTAGCAGTTTCCGTGTCATGATGTTTAAAATGTGTCATATTTATACATGGTTTCTTCTTAAACTTGATTTAAACACAGACATTATTATTAGTGTTCACACAGACCACTGAAGACAAAGAGTTTTTCAAACATTGTTACAAAAATCAATACATTTACATCCATTAAACAATCTTCACACCAAAGGTCATTTTTGTTTTCTATGACATACTTAGAGAAAAGCTTATCTAAAAATGATTGGTCCTCACATTGTCCTCATCTGGCTCCCCACCCGTGGCACTCAGTTCTGATTGGTCCTCACATTGCCCTCATCTGGCTCCTCACCCGTGGCACTCAGTTCTGATTGGTCCTCACATTGCCCTCATCTGGCTCCCCACCCGTGGCACTCAGTTCTGATTGGTCTTCACATTGCCCTCATCTGGCACCCTACCCGTGGCACTCAGTTTTGTCCTTTTTATCAATATCGTTAAAATAATGAATGATACAAGCTTACAATTAATAAATACATATACACTAAAATGTGCATACATTAGCAGCTATAAACAGTACATCACATTATATTAGGTCATATGAAAATGTACAAAACGTGAATGTTCTTTGAAACTTTTGCCATTGGGAACTATTTTTAAAGCAAGGCAGAAAACCCATTACAATGGAGCTCAGAGCATTACAGCATAATGAATAAAATAAATACTACGGTAAATTACAGCAGCAACAATCATAATCCATTCTCTTTTGACCTTTATTTGTTGCTTTAACATCATTTGATTTGGCCTCAGACTGGGCCTTTTGGCCAGAAGATAGGCTACTACACTTGGATGCCTTGCACCGCTTGTTTGATGTTCTCCAATAGTTCCTTGTTCTCTGGACTCTGGTATTGGTCCTGATGGGTGTACATGTCTGTCAAAGTACTCACATAAGTGTCAAAGTTTTGTTCATTCATTGGCTCCTGTGAGGGGAAAAAAAGAACCAATAAGGACAATGGTACATAGTGTACGTTCAGCAGTCAGATTCAGTATGGTATCATTGTGATGATCAATTCATTTTGTTTTCATAGAGAATGGAGAGGAGGAAAATGAAAATTGGTCAGGGAAGGACATTGACAGCTGCAAACATTGTCAGGACAGTATAGTGAGGTTGTACTAACACAGTATAGTAAGGTTGTACTAACACAGTATAGTGGAGTTATACTAACAGTATAGTGGGGTTATACTAACACAGTATAGTGGGGTTGTACTAACACAGTATAGTGGGATTGTACTAACACAGTATTGTGGGGTTGTACTAACACAGTATAGTGGGGTTGTACTAACACAGTATAGTGGGATTGTACTAACACAGTATTGTGGGGTTGTACTAACACAGTATAGTGGGGTTGTATAGTGGGGTTATACTAACACAGTATAGTGGGATTGTACTAACACAGTATTGTGGGGTTGTACTAACACAGTGTAGTGGGTTTGTATAGGGGGTTTTTACTAACACAGTATAGTGGGATTGTACTAACACAGTATTGTGGGGTTGTACTAACACAGTATAGTGGGGTTGTATAGTGGGGTTATACTAACACAGTATAGTGGGGTTGTACTAACACAGTATAGTGGGGTTGTATAGTGTGGTTGTACTAACACAGTATAGTAGGGTTGTACTAACACAGTATCGTGGGGTTGTACTAACACAGTATAGTGGGGTTGTATAGTGGGGTTGTATAGTGGGGTTGTACTAACACAGTATAGTGGGGTTGTATTTTGGGGTTGTACTAACACAGTATAGTGGGGTTGTATAGTGGGGTTGTACTAACACAGTATAGTGGGGTTATACTAACACAGTATAGTGGGGTTGTATAGTGGGGTTATACTAACACAGTATAGTGGGGTTGTACTAACACAGTATTGTGGGGTTGTACTAACACAGTATAGTGGGGTTGTATAGTGGGGTTATACTAACACAGTATAGTGGGGTTATACTAACACAGTATAGTGGGGTTGTACTAACACAGTATAGTGGGGTTGTATAGTGGGGTTATACAAACACAGTATAGTGGGGTTGTACTAACACAGTATAGTGGGGCTGTATAGTGAGGTTGTACTAACACAGTATAGTGGGGTTATACTAACACAGTATAGTGGGGTTGTACTAACACAGTATAGTGGGGTTGTACTAAAAAAGTGTAGTGGGGTTGTACTAACAGAGTATAGTGGGGTTATACTAACACAGTATTGTGGGGTTATACTAACACAGAATAGTGGGGTTATATGGTGGGGTTGTACTAACACAGTATAGTGGGGTTGTACTAACACAGTATAGTGGGGTTGTACTAACACAGTGTAGTGGGTTTGTATAGGGGTGTTTTTTACTAACACAGTATATTGGGGTTATACTAACATAGTATAGTGGGGTTGTACTAACATAGTATGGTGGGGTTGTATAGTGGGGTTGTACTAACACAGTATAGTGGGGTTGTACTAACACAGTATAGTGAGGTTGTACTAACACAGTATAGTGAGGTTGTACTAACACAGTATAGTGGGGTTATACTAACACAGTATAGTGGGGTTGTATAGTTGGGTTGTACTAACACAGTATAGTGGGGTTGTACTAACACAGTATAGTGGGGTTGTATTAACACAGTATAGTGGGGTTGTACTAACACAGTATAGTGGGGTTGTATAGTGGGTTTGTACTAACACAGTATAGTGGGGTTGTACTAACACAGTATAGTGGGGTTGTACTAACACAGTATAGTGAGGTTGTACTAACACAGTATAGTGAGGTTGTACTCACACAGTATAGTGGGGTTATACTAACACAGTATAGTGGGGTTGTACTAACACAGTATAGTGGGATTGTACTAACACAGTATTGTGGGGTTGTACTAACACAGTATAGTGGGGTTGTACTAACACAGTATAGTGGGATTGTACTAACACAGTATTGTGGGGTTGTACTAACACAGTATAATGGGGTTGTATAGTGGGGTTATACTAACACAGTATAGTGGGATTGTACTAACACAGTATTGTGGGGTTGTACTAACACAGTGTAGTGGGTTTGTATAGGGGTTTTTTACTAACACAGTATATTGGGGTTATACTAACATAGTATAGTGGGATTGTACTAACACAGTATGTTGGGGTTGTACTAACACAGTATAGTGGGGTTGTATAGTGGGGTTATACTAACACAGTATAGTGGGGTTATACTAACACAGTATAGTGGGGTTGTACTAACACAGTATAGTGGGGTTGTATAGTGGGGTTGTACTAACACAGTATAGTTTTGTTGTATAGTGTGGTTGTACTAACACAGTATAGTGGGGTTGTACTAACACAGTATCGTGGGGTTGTACTAACACAGTATAGTGGGGTTGTATAGTGGGGTTGTACTAACACAGTATAGTGGGGTTGTATTTTGGGGTTGTACTAACACAGTATAGTGGGGTTATATAGTGGGGTTGTACTAACACAGTATAGTGGGGTTGTACTAACACAGTATAGTGAGGTTGTACTAACACAGTATAGTGAGGTTGTACTAACACAGTATAGTGAGGTTGTACTCACACAGTATAGTGGGGTTGTATAGTGTGGTTATACTAACACAGTATAGTGGGGTTGTACTAACACAGTATAGTGGGATTGTACTAACACAGTATTGTGGGGTTGTACTAACACAGTATTGTGGGGTTATACTAACACAGTATAGTGGGATTGTACTAACACAGTATTGTGGGGTTGTACTAACACAGTGTAGTGGGTTTGTATAGGGGGTTTTTACTAACACAGTATATTGGGGTTATACTAACATAGTATAGTGGGGTTGTACTAACATAGTATAGTGGGGTTGTATAGTGGGGTTATACTAACACAGTATAGTGGGATTGTACTAACACAGTATTGTGGGGTTGTACTAACACAGTATAGTGGGGTTGTATAGTGGGGTTATACTAACACAGTATAGTGGGGTTATACTAACACAGTATAGTGGGGTTGTACTAACACAGTATAGTGGGGTTGTATAGTGGGGTTGTACTAACACAGTATAGTGGGGTTGTATAGTGTGGTTGTACTAACACAGTATAGTGGGGTTGTACTAACACAGTATCGTGGGGTTGTACTAACACAGTATAGTGGGGTTGTATAGTGGGGTTGTATAGTGGGGTTGTACTAACACAGTATAGTGGGGTTGTATTTTGGGGTTGTACTAACACAGTATAGTGGGGTTGTATAGTGGGGTTGTACTAACACAGTATAGTCGGGTTATACTAACACAGTATAGTGGGGTTCTATAGTGGGGTTATACTAACACAGTATAGTGGGGTTGTATAGTGGGGTTATACTAACACAGTATAGTGGGGTTGTACTAACACAGTATTGTGGGGTTTTACTAACACAGTATAGTGGGGTTGTATAGTGGGGTTATACTAAAACAGTATAGTGGGGTTATACTAACACAGTATAGTGGGGTTGTACTAACACAGTATAGTGGGGTTGTATAGTGGGGTTATACTAACACAGTATAGTGGGGTTGTACTAAGACAGTATAGTGGGGCTGTATAGTGGGGTTGTACTAACACAGTATAGTGAGGTTGTACTAACACAGTATAGTGGGGTTATACTAACACAGTATAGTGGGGTTGTACTAACACAGTATAGTGGGGTTGTACTAAAACAGTGTAGTGGGGTTGTACTAACAGAGTATAGTGGGGTTATACTAACACAGTATTGTGGGGTTATACTAACACAGAATAGTGGGGTTATATGGTAGGGTTGTACTAACACAGTATAGTGGGGTTGTACTAACACAGTATAGTGGGGTTGTACTAACACAATGTAGTGGGTTTGTATAGGGTTGTTTTTTACTAACACAGTATATTGGGGTTATACTAACATAGTATAGTGGGGTTGTACTAACATAGTATGGTGGGGTTGTATAGTGGGGTTGTACTAACACAGTATAGTGGGGTTGTACTAACACAGTATAGTGAGGTTGTACTAACACAGTATAGTGGGGTTGTACTAACACAGTATAGTGGGGTTGTACTAACACAGTATAGTGGGGTTGTACTAACACAGTATAGTGGGGTTGTATAGTGGGTTTGTACTAACACAGTATATTGGGGTTGTACTAACACAGTATAGTGGGGTTGTACTAACACAGTATAGTGAGGTTGTACTAACACAGTATAGTGAGGTTGTACTCACACAGTATAGTGGGGTTGTATAGTGCGGTTGTACTAACACAATATAGTGGGGTTATATATTTGGGTTGTAATAACACAGTTTGGTGGGGTTGTACTAACACAGTATAGTGGGGTTGTATAGTGGGGTTGTACTAACACAGTATAGAGGGGTTGTACTAACACAGTATAGTGGGGTTGTACTAACACAGTATAGTGAGGTTGTACTAACACAGTATAGTGAGGTTGTACTAACACAGTATAGTGGGGTTATACTAACACAGTATAGTGGGGTTGTATAGTTGGGTTGTACTAACACAGTATAGTGGGGTTGTACTAACACAGTATAGTGGGGTTGTATAGTGGGTTTGTACTAACACAGTATAGTGGGGTTGTACTAACACAGTATAGTGGGGTTGTATAGTGCGGTTGTACTAACACAATATAGTGGGGTTGAATGGTGGGGTTGTACTAACACAGTATGGTGGGGTTGTACTAACACAGTATAGTGAGGTTTTACTAACACAGTATAGTGGGGTTGTATAGTGCGGTTGTACTAACACAATATAGTGGGGTTGAATGGTGGGGTTGTACTAACACAGTATGGTGGGGTTGTACTAACACAGTATAGTGGGGTTGTATAGTGGGGTTGTACTAACACAGTATAGTGGGGTTATATATTTGGGTTGTAATAACACAGTTTGGTGGGGTTGTATAGTGGGGTTGTACTAACACAGTATAGAGGGGTTGTACTAACACAGTATAGTGGGGTTGTACTAACACAGTATAGTGAGGTTGTACTAACACAGTATAGTGGGGTTATACTAACACAGTATAGTGGGGTTGTATAGTTGGGTTGTACTAACACAGTATAGTGGGGTTGTACTAACACAGTATAGTGGGGTTGTACTAACACAGTATAGTGGGGTTGTACTAACACAGTATAGTGGGGTTGTATAGTGGGTTTGTACTAACACAGTATAGTGGGGTTGTACTAACAGAGTATAGTGGGGTTGTACTAACACAGTATAGTGAGGTTGTACTAACACAGTATAGTGAGGTTGTACTAACACAGTGTAGTGGGGTTGTATAGTGCGGTTGTACTAACACAATATAGTGGGGTTGAATGGTGGGGTTGTACTAACACAGTATGGTGGGGTTGTACTAACACAGTATAGTGGGGTTGCATAGTGGGGTTGTACTAACACAGTATAGTGGGGTTGTACTAACACAGTATAGTGAGGTTGTACTAACATAGTATAGTGGGGTTGTACTAACACAGTATAGTGGGGTTGTATAGTGGGGTTGTACTAACACAGTATAGTGGGGTTGTAATAACACAGTTTGGTGGGGTTGTATAGTGGGGTTGTACTAACACAGTATATTGGGGTTGTACTAACACAGTATAGTGAGGTTGTACTAACATAGTATAGTGGGGTTGTACTAACACAGTATAGTGGGGTTGTATAGTGGGGTTGTACTAACTCAGTATAGTGGGGTTGTACTAACACAGTATAGTGGGGTTGTACTAACACAGTATAGTGAGGTTGTACTAACACAGTATAGTGAGGTTGGACTAACACAGTATAGTGGGGTTGTACTAACACAGTATAGTGGGGTTGTATAGTGGGTTTGTACTAACACAGTATAGTGGGGTTGTACTAACACAGTATAGTGGGGTTGTACTAACACAGTATAGTGAGGTTGTACTAACACAGTATAGTGAGGTTGTACTAACACAGTATATTGGGGTTGTACTAACACAGTATAGTGGGGTTGTATGGTGGGGTTGTACTAACACAGTATGGTGGGGTTGTACTAACACAGTATAGTGGGGTTGTATAGTGGGGTTGTACTAACACAGTATAGTGGGGTTGTATGGTGGGGTTGTACTAACACAGTATGTCGGGGTTGTACTAACACAGTATAGTGGGGTTGTATAGTGGGGTTGTACTAACACAGTATGGTGGGGTTGTACTTACACAGTATAGTGAGGTTGTACTAACATAGTATAGTGGGGTTGTATAGTTGGGTTGTACTAACACAGTATAGTGGGGTTGTACTAACACAGTATAGTGGGGTTGTACTAACACAGTATAGTGGGGTTGTACTAACACAGTATGTCGGGGTTGTACTAACACAGTATAGTGGGGTTGTATAGTGGGGTTGTACTAACACAGTATGGTGGGGTTGTACTTACACAGTATAGTGAGGTTGTACTAACATAGTATAGTGGGGTTGTATAGTTGGGTTGTACTAACACAGTATAGTGGGGTTGTACTAACACAGTATAGTGGGGTTCTATATTTGGGTTGTAATAACACAGTTTGGTGGGGTTGTATAGTGGGGTTGTACTAACACAGTATATTGGGGTTGTACTAACACAGTATAGTGAGGTTGTACTAACATAGTATAGTGGGGTTGTACTAACACAGTATAGTGGGGTTGTATAGTGGGGTTGTACTAACACAGTATAGTGGGGTTGTACTAACACAGTATAGTGGGGTTGTACTAACACAGTATAGTGAGGTTGTATAGTGCGGTTGTACTAACACAATATAGTGGGGTTGAATGGTGGGGTTGTACTAACACAGTATGGTGGGGTTGTACTAACACAGTATAGTGGGGTTGTATAGTGGGGTTGTACTAACACAGTATAGTGGGGTTATATATTTGGGTTGTAATAACACAGTTTGGTGGGGTTGTATAGTGGGGTTGTACTAACACAGTATAGTGGGGTTGTACTAACACAGTATAGTGGGGTTGTACTAACACAGTATAGTGAGGTTGTACTAACACAGTATAGTGAGGTTGTACTAACACAGTATAGTGAGGTTGGACTAACACAGTATTGTGGGGTTATACTAACACAGTATAGTGGGGTTGTACTAATACAGTATAGTGGGGTTGTACTAACACAGTATAGTGAGGTTGTACTAACATAGTATAGTGGGGTTGTACTAACACAGTATAGTGGGGTTGTATAGTGGGGTTGTACTAACACAGTATAGTGGGGTTGTACTAACACAGTATAGTGGGGTTGTACTAACACAGTATAGTGAGGTTGTACTAACACAGTATAGTGAGGTTGGACTAACACAGTATAGTGGGGTTATACTAACACAGTATAGTGGGGTTGTATAGTTGGGTTGTACTAACACAGTATAGTGGGGTTGTACTAACACAGTATAGTGGGGTTGTATAGTGGGTTTGTACTAACACAGTATAGTGGGGTTGTACTAACACAGTATAGTGGGGTTGTACTAACACAGTATAGTGAGGTTGTACTAACACAGTATAGTGAGGTTGTATGGTGGGGTTGTACTAACACAGTATGGTGGGGTTGTACTAACACAGTATAGTGGGGTTGTATGGTGGGGTTGTACTAACACAGTATGTCGGGGTTGTACTAACACAGTATAGTGGGGTTGTATAGTGGGGTTGTACTAACACAGTATGGTGGGGTTGTACTAACACAGTATAGTGAGGTTGTACTAACATAGTATAGTGGGGTTGTATAGTTGGGTTGTACTAACACAGTATAGTGGGGTTGTACTAACACAGTATAGTGGGGTTGTACTAACACAGTATAGTGGGGTTGTACTAACACAGTATAGTGGGGTTGTACTAACACAGTATAGTGGGGTTGTATAGTGGGTTTGTACTAACACAGCATATTGGGGTTGTACTAACACAGTATAGTGGAGTTGTACTAACACAGTATAGTGAGGTTGTACTAACACAGTATAGTGGGGTTGTATAGTTGGGTTGTACTAACACAGTATAGTGGGGTTGTATAGTGGGGTTGTACTAACACAGTATAGTGGGGTTGAATGGTGGGGTTGTACTAACACAGTATGGTGGGGTTGTACTAACACAGTATAGTGGGGTTATATATTTGGGTTGTAATAACACAGTTTGGTGGGGTTGTATAGTGGGGTTGTACTAACACAGTATGAGGGGTTGTACTAACACATTATAGTGGGGTTGTACTAACACAGTATAGTGAGGTTGTACTAACACAGTATAGTGAGGTTGTACTAACACAGTATAGTGGGGTTATACTAACACAGTATAGTGGGGTTGTATAGTTGGGTTGTACTCACACAGTATAGTGAGGTTGTACTAACACAGTATAGTGAGGTTGTACTAACACAGTATAGTGGGGTTATACTAACACAGTATAGTGGGGTTGTATAGTTGGGTTGTACTAACACAGTATAGTGGGGTTGTACTAACACAGTATAGTGAGGTTGTACTAACACAGTATAGTGGGGTTGTATAGTTGGGTTGTACTCACACAGTATAGTGGGGTTGTATAGTGGGGTTGTACTAACACAGTATAGTGGGGTTGAATGGTGGGGTTGTACTAACACAGTATGGTGGGGTTGTACTAACACAGTATAGTGGGGTTGTATAGTGGGGTTGTACTAACACAGTATGAGGGGTTGTACTAACACATTATAGTGGGGTTGTACTAACACAGTATAGTGAGGTTGTACTAACACAGTATAGTGAGGTTGTACTAACACAGTATAGTGGGGTTATACTAACACAGTATAGTGGGGTTCTACTAACACAGTATAGTGGGGTTGTACTAACACAGTATAGTGGGGTTGTATAGTGGGTTTGTACTAACACAGTATAGTGGGGTTGTACTAACACAGTATAGTGGGGTTGTACTATCACAGTATAGTGAGGTTGTACTAACACAGTATAGTGAGGTTGTACTAACACAGTATAGTGGGGTTGTATAGTGCGGTTGTACTAACACAATATAGTGGGGTTGAATGGTGGGGTTGTACTAACACAGTATGGTGGGGTTGTACTAACACAGTATAGTGGGGTTGTATAGTGGGGTTGTACTAACACAGTATAGTGGGGTTATATATTTGGGTTGTAATAACACAGTTTGGTGGGGTTGTACTAACAGTATAGTGGGGTTGTATGGTGGGGTTGTACTAACACAGTATGTCGGGGTTGTACTAACACAGTATAGTGGGGTTGTATAGTGGGGTTGTACTAACACAGTATGGTGGGGTTGTACTAACACAGTATAGTGAGGTTGTACTAACATAGTATAGTGGGGTTGTATAGTTGGGTTGTACTAACACAGTATAGTGGGGTTGTACTAACACAGTATAGTGGGGTTGTACTAACACAGTATAGTGGGGTTGTACTAACACAGTATAGTGGGGTTGTATAGTGGGTTTGTACTAACACAGTATATTGGGGTTGTACTAACACAGTATAGTGGGGTTGTACTAACACAGTATAGTGAGGTTGTACTAACACAGTATAGTGAGGTTGTACTCACACAGTATAGTGGGGTTGTATAGTGGGGTTGTACTAACACAGTATAGTGGGGTTGAATGGTGGGGTTGTACTAACACAGTATGGTGGGGTTGTACTAACACAGTATAGTGGGGTTGTATAGTGGGGTTGTACTAACACAGTATAGTGGGGTTATATATTTGGGTTGTAATAACACAGTTTGGTGGGGTTGTATAGTGGGGTTGTACTAACACAGTATGGTGAGGTTGTACTAACATAGTATAGTGGGGTTGTACTAACACAGTATAGTGGGGTTGTATAGTGGGGTTGTACTAACACAGTATAGTGGGGTTGTACTAACACAGTATAGTGGGGTTGTACTAACACAGTATAGTGAGGTTGTACTAACACAGTATAGTGAGGTTGGACTAACACAGTATAGTGGGGTTATACTAACACAGTATAGTGGGGTTGTATAGTTGGGTTGTACTAACACAGTATAGTGGGGTTGTACTAACACAGTATAGTGGGGTTGTATAGTGGGTTTGTACTAACACAGTATAGTGGGGTTGTACTAACACAGTATAGTGGGGTTGTACTAACACAGTATAGTGAGGTTGTACTAACACAGTATAGTGAGGTTGTATGGTGGGGTTGTACTAACACAGTATGGTGGGGTTGTACTAACACAGTATAGTGGGGTTGTATGGTGGGGTTGTACTAACACAGTATGTCGGGGTTGTACTAACACAGTATAGTGGGGTTGTATAGTGGGGTTGTACTAACACAGTATGGTGGGGTTGTACTAACACAGTATAGTGAGGTTGTACTAACATAGTATAGTGGGGTTGTATAGTTGGGTTGTACTAACACAGTATAGTGGGGTTGTACTAACACAGTATAGTGGGGTTGTACTAACACAGTATAGTGGGGTTGTACTAACACAGTATAGTGGGGTTGTACTAACACAGTATAGTGGGGTTGTATAGTGGGTTTGTACTAACACAGCATATTGGGGTTGTACTAACACAGTATAGTGGAGTTGTACTAACACAGTATAGTGAGGTTGTACTAACACAGTATAGTGGGGTTGTATAGTTGGGTTGTACTAACACAGTATAGTGGGGTTGTATAGTGGGGTTGTACTAACACAGTATAGTGGGGTTGAATGGTGGGGTTGTACTAACACAGTATGGTGGGGTTGTACTAACACAGTATAGTGGGGTTATATATTTGGGTTGTAATAACACAGTTTGGTGGGGTTGTATAGTGGGGTTGTACTAACACAGTATGAGGGGTTGTACTAACACATTATAGTGGGGTTGTACTAACACAGTATAGTGAGGTTGTACTAACACAGTATAGTGAGGTTGTACTAACACAGTATAGTGGGGTTATACTAACACAGTATAGTGGGGTTGTATAGTTGGGTTGTACTCACACAGTATAGTGAGGTTGTACTAACACAGTATAGTGAGGTTGTACTAACACAGTATAGTGGGGTTATACTAACACAGTATAGTGGGGTTGTATAGTTGGGTTGTACTAACACAGTATAGTGGGGTTGTACTAACACAGTATAGTGAGGTTGTACTAACACAGTATAGTGGGGTTGTATAGTTGGGTTGTACTCACACAGTATAGTGGGGTTGTATAGTGGGGTTGTACTAACACAGTATAGTGGGGTTGAATGGTGGGGTTGTACTAACACAGTATGGTGGGGTTGTACTAACACAGTATAGTGGGGTTGTATAGTGGGGTTGTACTAACACAGTATGAGGGGTTGTACTAACACATTATAGTGGGGTTGTACTAACACAGTATAGTGAGGTTGTACTAACACAGTATAGTGAGGTTGTACTAACACAGTATAGTGGGGTTATACTAACACAGTATAGTGGGGTTCTACTAACACAGTATAGTGGGGTTGTACTAACACAGTATAGTGGGGTTGTATAGTGGGTTTGTACTAACACAGTATAGTGGGGTTGTACTAACACAGTATAGTGGGGTTGTACTATCACAGTATAGTGAGGTTGTACTAACACAGTATAGTGAGGTTGTACTAACACAGTATAGTGGGGTTGTATAGTGCGGTTGTACTAACACAATATAGTGGGGTTGAATGGTGGGGTTGTACTAACACAGTATGGTGGGGTTGTACTAACACAGTATAGTGGGGTTGTATAGTGGGGTTGTACTAACACAGTATAGTGGGGTTATATATTTGGGTTGTAATAACACAGTTTGGTGGGGTTGTACTAACAGTATAGTGGGGTTGTATGGTGGGGTTGTACTAACACAGTATGTCGGGGTTGTACTAACACAGTATAGTGGGGTTGTATAGTGGGGTTGTACTAACACAGTATGGTGGGGTTGTACTAACACAGTATAGTGAGGTTGTACTAACATAGTATAGTGGGGTTGTATAGTTGGGTTGTACTAACACAGTATAGTGGGGTTGTACTAACACAGTATAGTGGGGTTGTACTAACACAGTATAGTGGGGTTGTACTAACACAGTATAGTGGGGTTGTATAGTGGGTTTGTACTAACACAGTATATTGGGGTTGTACTAACACAGTATAGTGGGGTTGTACTAACACAGTATAGTGAGGTTGTACTAACACAGTATAGTGAGGTTGTACTCACACAGTATAGTGGGGTTGTATAGTGGGGTTGTACTAACACAGTATAGTGGGGTTGAATGGTGGGGTTGTACTAACACAGTATGGTGGGGTTGTACTAACACAGTATAGTGGGGTTGTATAGTGGGGTTGTACTAACACAGTATAGTGGGGTTATATATTTGGGTTGTAATAACACAGTTTGGTGGGGTTGTATAGTGGGGTTGTACTAACACAGTATGAGGGGTTGTACTAACACATTATAGTGGGGTTGTACTAACACAGTATAGTGAGGTTGTACTAACACAGTATAGTGAGGTTGTACTAACACAGTATAGTGGGGTTATACTAACACAGTATAGTGGGGTTGTATAGTTGGGTTGTACTAACACAGTATAGTGGGGTTGTACTAACACTGTATAGTGGGGTTGTACTAACACAGTATAGTGGGGTTGTACTAACACAGTATAGTGGGGTTGTATAGTGGGTTTGTACTAACACAGTATAGTGGGGTTGTACTAACACAGTATAGTGGGGTTGTACTATCACAGTATAGTGAGGTTGTACTAACACAGTATAGTGAGGTTGTACTAACACAGTATAGTGGGGATGTATAGTGCGGTTGTACTAACACAGTATAGTGGGGTTGTACTAACACAGTATAGTGGGGTTGTACTAACACAGTATAGTGGGGTTGTACTAACACAGTATAGTGGGGTTGTACTAACACAGTATAGTGGGGTTGTATAGTGGGTTTGTACTAACACAGCATATTGGGGTTGTACTAACACAGTATAGTGGGGTTGTACTAACACAGTATAGTGAGGTTGTACTAACACAGTATAGTGGGGTTGTATAGTTGGGTTGTACTAACACAGTATAGTGGGGTTGTATAGTGGGGTTGTACTAACACAGTATAGTGGGGTTGAATGGTGGGGTTGTACTAACACAGTATGGTGGGGTTGTACTAACACAGTATAGTGGGGTTGTATAGTGGGGTTGTACTAACACAGTATAGTGAGGTTGTACTAACACAGTATAGTGAGGTTGTACTAACACAGTATAGTGGGGTTATACTAACACAGTATAGTGGGGTTGTATAGTTGGGTTGTACTAACACAGTATAGTGGGGTTGTACTAACACTGTATAGTGGGGTTGTACTAACACAGTATAGTGGGGTTGTACTAACACAGTATAGTGGGGTTGTATAGTGGGTTTGTACTAACACAGTATAGTGGGGTTGTACTAACACAGTATAGTGGGGTTGTACTATCACAGTATAGTGAGGTTGTACTAACACAGTATAGTGAGGTTGTACTAACACAGTATAGTGGGGTTGTATAGTGCGGTTGTACTAACACAATATAGTGGGGTTGAATGGTGGGGTTGTACTAACACAGTATGGTGGGGTTGTACTAACACAGTATAGTGGGGTTGTATAGTGGGGTTGTACTAACACAGTATAGTGGGGTTATATATTTGGGTTGTAATAACACAGTTTGGTGGGGTTGTACTAACAGTATAGTGGGGTTGTATGGTGGGGTTGTACTAACACAGTATGTCGGGGTTGTACTAACACAGTATAGTGGGGTTGTATAGTGGGGTTGTACTAACACAGTATGGTGGGGTTGTACTAACACAGTATAGTGAGGTTGTACTAACATAGTATAGTGGGGTTGTATAGTTGGGTTGTACTAACACAGTATAGTGGGGTTGTACTAACACAGTATAGTGGGGTTGTACTAACACAGTATAGTGGGTTTGTACTAACACAGTATAGTGGGGTTGTATAGTGGGTTTGTACTAACACAGTATATTGGGGTTGTACTAACACAGTATAGTGGGGTTGTACTAACACAGTATAGTGAGGTTGTACTAACACAGTATAGTGAGGTTGTACTCACACAGTATAGTGGGGTTGTATAGTGGGGTTGTACTAACACAGTATAGTGGGGTTGAATGGTGGGGTTGTACTAACACAGTATGGTGGGGTTGTACTAACACAGTATAGTGGGGTTGTATAGTGGGGTTGTACTAACACAGTATAGTGGGGTTATATATTTGGGTTGTAATAACACAGTTTGGTGGGGTTGTATAGTGGGGTTGTACTAACACAGTATGAGGGGTTGTACTAACACATTATAGTGGGGTTGTACTAACACAGTATAGTGAGGATGTACTAACACAGTATAGTGAGGTTGTACTAACACAGTATAGTGGGGTTATACTAACACAGTATAGTGGGGTTGTATAGTTGGGTTGTACTAACACAGTATAGTGGGGTTGTACTAACACTGTATAGTGGGGTTGTACTAACACAGTATAGTGGGGTTGTACTAACACAGTATAGTGGGGTTGTATAGTGGGTTTGTACTAACACAGTATAGTGGGGTTGTACTAACACAGTATAGTGGGGTTGTACTATCACAGTATAGTGAGGTTGTACTAACACAGTATAGTGAGGTTGTACTAACACAGTATAGTGGGGATGTATAGTGCGGTTGTACTAACACAGTATAGTGGGGTTGTACTAACACAGTATAGTGGGGTTGTACTAACACAGTATAGTGGGGTTGTACTAACACAGTATAGTGGGGTTGTACTAACACAGTATAGTGGGGTTGTATAGTGGGTTTGTACTAACACAGCATATTGGGGTTGTACTAACACAGTATAGTGGGGTTGTACTAACACAGTATAGTGAGGTTGTACTAACACAGTATAGTGGGGTTGTATAGTTGGGTTGTACTAACACAGTATAGTGGGGTTGTATAGTGGGGTTGTACTAACACAGTATAGTGGGGTTGAATGGTGGGGTTATACTAACACAGTATGGTGGGGTTGTACTAACACAGTATAGTGGGGTTGTATAGTGGGGTTGTACTAACACAGTATAGTAAGGTTGTACTAACACAGTATAGTGAGGTTGTACTAACACAGTATAGTGGGGTTATACTAACACAGTATAGTGGGGTTGTATAGTTGGGTTGTACTAACACAGTATAGTGGGGTTGTACTAACACTGTATAGTGGGGTTGTACTAACACAGTATAGTGGGGTTGTACTAACACAGTATAGTGGGGTTGTATAGTGGGTTTGTACTAACACAGTATAGTGGGGTTGTACTAACACAGTATAGTGGGGTTGTACTATCACAGTATAGTGAGGTTGTACTAACACAGTATAGTGAGGTTGTACTAACACAGTATAGTGGGGTTGTATAGTGCGGTTGTACTAACACAATATAGTGGGGTTGAATGGTGGGGTTGTACTAACACAGTATGGTGGGGTTGTACTAACACAGTATAGTGGGGTTGTATAGTGGGGTTGTACTAACACAGTATAGTGGGGTTATATATTTGGGTTGTAATAACACAGTTTGGAGGGGTTGTACTAACAGTATAGTGGGGTTGTATGGTGGGGTTGTACTAACACAGTATGTCGGGGTTGTACTAACACAGTATAGTGGGGTTGTATAGTGGGGTTGTACTAACACAGTATGGTGGGGTTGTACTAACACAGTATAGTGAGGTTGTACTAACATAGTATAGTGGGGTTGTATAGTTGGGTTGTACTAACACAGTATAGTGGGGTTGTACTAACACAGTATAGTGGGGTTGTACTAACACAGTATAGTGGGGTTGTACTAACACAGTATAGTGGGGTTGTATAGTGGGTTTGTACTAACACAGTATATTGGGGTTGTACTAACACAGTATAGTGGGGTTGTACTAACACAGTATAGTGAGGTTGTACTAACACAGTATAGTGGGGTTGAATGGTGGGGTTGTACTAACACAGTATTGTGGGGTTGTACTAACACAGTATAGTGGGGTTGTACTAACACAGTATAGTGGGGTTGTACTAACACAGTATAGTGGGGTTGTATAGTGGGTTTGTACTAACACAGCATATTGGGGTTGTACTAACACAGTATAGTGGGGTTGTACTAACACAGTATAGTGAGGTTGTAGTAACACAGTATAGTGGGGTTGTATAGTTGGGTTGTACTAACACAGTATAGTGGGGTTGTATAGTGGGGTTGTACTAACACAGTATAGTGGGGTTGAATGGTGGGGTTGTACTAACACAGTATGGTGGGGTTGTACTAACACAGTATAGTGGGGTTGTATAGTGGGGTTGTACTAACACAGTATAGTGAGGTTGTACTAACACAGTATAGTGGGGTTATACTAACACAGTATAGTGGGGTTGTATAGTTGGGTTGTACTAACACAGTATAGTGGGGTTGTACTAACACTGTATAGTGGGGTTGTACTAACACAGTATAGTGGGGTTGTACTAACACAGTATAGTGGGGTTGTATAGTGGGTTTGTACTAACACAGTATAGTGGGGTTGTACTAACACAGTATAGTGGGGTTGTACTATCACAGTATAGTGAGGTTGTACTAACACAGTATAGTGAGGTTGTACTAACACAGTATAGTGGGGTTGTATAGTGCGGTTGTACTAACACAATATAGTGGGGTTGAATGGTGGGGTTGTACTAACACAGTATGGTGGGGTTGTACTAACACAGTATAGTGGGGTTGTATAGTGGGGTTGTACTAACACAGTATAGTGGGGTTATATATTTGGGTTGTAATAACACAGTTTGGTGGGGTTGTACTAACAGTATAGTGGGGTTGTATGGTGGGGTTGTACTAACACAGTATGTCGGGGTTGTACTAACACAGTATAGTGGGGTTGTATAGTGGGGTTGTACTAACACAGTATGGTGGGGTTGTACTAACACAGTATAGTGAGGTTGTACTAACATAGTATAGTGGGGTTGTATAGTTGGGTTGTACTAACACAGTATAGTGGGGTTGTACTAACACAGTATAGTGGGGTTGTACTAACACAGTATAGTGGGGTTGTACTAACACAGTATAGTGGGGTTGTATAGTGGGTTTGTACTAACACAGTATATTGGGGTTGTACTAACACAGTATAGTGGGGTTGTACTAACACAGTATAGTGAGGTTGTACTAACACAGTATAGTGAGGTTGTACTCACACAGTATAGTGGGGTTGTATAGTGGGGTTGTACTAACACAGTATAGTGGGGTTGTATAGTGGGGTTGTACTAACACAGTATGGTGGGGTTGTACTAACACAGTATAGTGGGGTTGTATAGTGGGGTTGTACTAACACAGTATAGTGGGGTTATATATTTGGGTTGTAATAACACAGTTTGGTGGGGTTGTATAGTGGGGTTGTACTAACACAGTATGAGGGGTTGTACTAACACATTATAGTGGGGTTGTACTAACACAGTATAGTGAGGTTGTATAGTGGGTTTGTACTAACACAGTATAGTGGGGTTGTACTAACACAGTATAGTGGGGTTGTACTATCACAGTATAGTGAGGTTGTACTAACACAGTATAGTGAGGTTGTACTAACACAGTATAGTGGGGTTGTATAGTGCGGTTGTACTAACACAATATAGTGGGGTTGAATGGTGGGGTTGTACTAACACAGTATGGTGGGGTTGTACTAACACAGTATAGTGGGGTTGTATAGTGGGGTTGTACTAACACAGTATAGTGGGGTTATATATTTGGGTTGTAATAACACAGTTTGGTGGGGTTGTACTAACAGTATAGTGGGGTTGTATGGTGGGGTTGTACTAACACAGTATGTCGGGGTTGTACTAACACAGTATAGTGGGGTTGTATAGTGGGGTTGTACTAACACAGTATGGTGGGGTTGTACTAACACAGTATAGTGAGGTTGTACTAACATAGTATAGTGGGGTTGTATAGTTGGGTTGTACTAACACAGTATAGTGGGGTTGTACTAACACAGTATAGTGGGGTTGTACTAACACAGTATAGTGGGGTTGTACTAACACAGTATAGTGGGGTTGTATAGTGGGTTTGTACTAACACAGTATATTGGGGTTGTACTAACACAGTATAGTGGGGTTGTACTAACACAGTATAGTGAGGTTGTACTAACACAGTATAGTGAGGTTGTACTCACACAGTATAGTGGGGTTGTATAGTGGGGTTGTACTAACACAGTATAGTGGGGTTGAATGGTGGGGTTGTACTAACACAGTATGGTGGGGTTGTACTAACACAGTATAGTGGGGTTGTATAGTGGGGTTGTACTAACACAGTATAGTGGGGTTATATATTTGGGTTGTAATAACACAGTTTGGTGGGGTTGTATAGTGGGGTTGTACTAACACAGTATGAGGGGTTGTACTAACACATTATAGTGGGGTTGTACTAACACAGTATAGTGAGGTTGTACTAACACAGTATAGTGAGGTTGTACTAACACAGTATAGTGGGGTTATACTAACACAGTATAGTGGGGTTGTATAGTTGGGTTGTACTAACACAGTATAGTGGGGTTGTACTAACACTGTATAGTGGGGTTGTACTAACACAGTATAGTGGGGTTGTACTAACACAGTATAGTGGGGTTGTATAGTGGGTTTGTACAAACACAGTATAGTGGGGTTGTACTAACACAGTATAGTGGGGTTGTACTATCACAGTATAGTGAGGTTGTACTAACACAGTATAGTGAGGTTGTACTAACACAGTATAGTGGGGATGTATAGTGCGGTTGTACTAACACAGTATAGTGGGGTTGTACTAACACAGTATAGTGGGGTTGTACTAACACAGTATAGTGGGGTTGTACTAACACAGTATAGTGGGGTTGTACTAACACAGTATAGTGGGGTTGTATAGTGGGTTTGTACTAACACAGCATATTGGGGTTGTACTAACACAGTATAGTGGGGTTGTACTAACACAGTATAGTGGGGTTGTACTAACACAGTATAGTGGGGTTGTACTAACACAGTATAGTGGGGTTGTATAGTGGGTTTGTACTAACACAGTATATTGGGGTTGTACTAACACAGTATAGTGGGGTTGTACTAACACAGTATAGTGAGGTTGTACTAACACAGTATAGTGGGGTTGAATGGTGGGGTTGTACTAACACAGTATGGTGGGGTTGTACTAACACAGTATAGTGGGGTTGTATAGTGGGGTTGTACTAACACAGTATAGTGGGGTTATATATTTGGGTTGTAATAACACAGTTTGGTGGGGTTGTATAGTGGGGTTGTACTAACACAGTATGAGGGGTTGTACTAACACATTATAGTGGGGTTGTACTAACACAGTATAGTGAGGTTGTACTAACACAGTATAGTGAGGTTGTACTAACACAGTATAGTGGGGTTATACTAACACAGTATAGTGGGGTTGTATAGTTGGGTTGTACTAACACAGTATAGTGGGGTTGTACTAACACTGTATAGTGGGGTTGTACTAACACAGTATAGTGGGGTTGTACTAACACAGTATAGTGGGGTTGTATAGTGGGTTTGTACTAACACAGTATAGTGGGGTTGTACTAACACAGTATAGTGGGGTTGTACTATCACAGTATAGTGAGGTTGTACTAACACAGTATAGTGAGGTTGTACTAACACAGTATAGTGGGGTTGTATAGTGCGGTTGTACTAACACAATATAGTGGGGTTGAATGGTGGGGTTGTACTAACACAGTATGGTGGGGTTGTACTAACACAGTATAGTGGGGTTGTATAGTGGGGTTGTACTAACACAGTATAGTGGGGTTATATATTTGGGTTGTAATAACACAGTTTGGTGGGGTTGTACTAACAGTATAGTGGGGTTGTATGGTGGGGTTGTACTAACACAGTATGTCGGGGTTGTACTAACACAGTATAGTGGGGTTGTATAGTGGGGTTGTACTAACACAGTATGGTGGGGTTGTACTAACACAGTATAGTGAGGTTGTACTAACATAGTATAGTGGGGTTGTATAGTTGGGTTGTACTAACACAGTATAGTGGGGTTGTACTAACACAGTATAGTGGGGTTGTACTAACACAGTATAGTGGGGTTGTACTAACACAGTATAGTGGGGTTGTATAGTGGGTTTGTACTAACACAGTATATTGGGGTTGTACTAACACAGTATAGTGGGGTTGTACTAACACAGTATAGTGAGGTTGTACTAACACAGTATAGTGAGGTTGTACTCACACAGTATAGTGGGGTTGTATAGTGGGGTTGTACTAACACAGTATAGTGGGGTTGAATGGTGGGGTTGTACTAACACAGTATGGTGGGGTTGTACTAACACAGTATAGTGGGGTTGTATAGTGGTGTTGTACTAACACAGTATAGTGGGGTTATATATTTGGGTTGTAATAACACAGTTTGGTGGGGTTGTACTAACACAGTATGAGGGGTTGTACTAACACATTATAGTGGGGTTGTACTAACACAGTATAGTGAGGTTGTACTAACACAGTATAGTGAGGTTGTACTAACACAGTATAGTGGGGTTATACTAACACAGTATATTGGGGTTGTATAGTTGGGTTGTACTAACACAGTATAGTGGGGTTGTACTAACACAGTATAGTGGGGTTGTACTAACACAGTATAGTGGGGTTGTACTAACACAGTATAGTGGGGTTGTATAGTGGGTTTGTACTAACACAGTATAGTGGAGTTGTACTAACACAAGTATAGTGGGGTTGTACTAACACAGTATAGTGAGGTTGTACTAACACAGTATAGTGAGGTTGTACTAACACAGTATAGTGGGGTTGTATAGTGCGGTTGTACTAACACAATATCGTGGGGTTGAATGGTGGGGTTGTACTAACACAGTATGGTGGGGTTGTACTAACACAGTATAGTGGGGTTGTACTAACACAGTATATTGGGGTTGTACTAACACAGTATAGTGAGGTTGTATTAACATAGTATAGTGGGGTTGTACTAACACAGTATAGTGGGGTTGTACTAACACAGTATAGTGGGGTTGTACTAACACAGTATAGTGGGGTTGTACTAACACAGTATAGTGAGGTTGTACTAACACAGTATAGTGAGGTTGGACTAACACAGTATAGTGGGGTTATACTAACACAGTATAGTGGGGTTGTATAGTTGGGTTGTACTAACACAGTATAGTGGGGTTGTACTAACACAGTATAGTGGGGTTGTACTAACACAGTATAGTGGGGTTGTATAGTGGGTTTGTACTAACACAGTATAGTGGGGTTGTACTAACACAGTATAGTGGGGTTGTACTAACACAGCATAGTGAGGTTGTACTAACACAGTATAGTGAGGTTGTACTAACACAGTATATTGGGGTTGTACTAACACAGTATAGTGGGGTTGTATGGTGGGGTTGTACTAACACAGTATGGTGGGGTTGTACTAACACAGTATAGTGGGGTTGTATAGTGGGGTTGTACTAACACAGTATAGTGGGGTTGTATGGTGGGGTTGTACTAACACAGTATAGTGAGGTTGTACTAACATAGTATAGTGGGGTTGTACTAACACAGTATAGTGGGGTTGTATAGTGGGGTTGTACTAATACAGTATAGTGGGGTTGAATGTTGGGGTTGTACTAACACAGTATGGTGGGGTTGTACTAACACAGTATAGTGGGGTTGTATATTTGGGTTGTACTAACACAGCATAGTGGGGTTGTACTAACACAGTATGTTGGGGTTATACTAACACAGTATAGTGGGGTTGTACTAACACAGTATAGTGGGGTTGTATAGTGGGGTTGTACTAACACAGTATCGTGGGGTTGTGCTAACACAGTATAGTGGGGTTGTACTAACACAGTATAGTGGGGTTATACTAACACAGTATAGTGGGGTTGTATAGTGGGGTTATACTAAACAGTATAGTGGGGTTGTATAGTGGGGTTATACTAACACAGTATAGTGGGGTTGTACTAACACAGTATTGTGGGGTTGTACTAACACAGTTTAGTGGGGTTGTATAGTGGGGTTATACTAACACAGTATAGTGGGGTTGTATAGTGGGGTTATACTAACACAGTATAGTGGGGTTATACTAACACAGTATAGTGGGGTTGTATAGTGGGGTTATACTAACACAGTATAGTGGGGCTGTATATTGGGGTTGTACTAACACAGTATAGTGGGGTTGTACTAACACAGTATAGTGGGGTTATACTAACACAGTATAGTGGGGTTGTATAGTGGGCTTGTACTAACACAGTATAGTGGGGTTGTACTAACACAGTATAGTGGGGTTGTACTAAAACAGTGTAGTGGGGTTGTACTAACACAGTATAGTGTGGTTGTACTAACACAGTATAGTGGGGTTGTACTAACACAGTGTAGTGGGTTTGTATAGTGGGGTTGTACTAACACAGTATAGTGGGGTTGTACTAACACAGTATAGTGGGGTTGTACTAACACAGTATAGTGAGGTTGTACTAACACAGTATATTGGGGTTGTACTAACACAGTATAGTGGGGTTGTATAGTGGGGTTGTACTAACACAGTATGGTGGGGTGTACTAACACAGTATAGTGAGGTTGTACTAACATAGTATAGTGGGGTTGTACTAACACAGTATAGTGGGGTTGTATAGTGGGGTTGTACTAACACAGTATAGTGGGGTTGTACTAACACAGTATAGTGGGGTTGTACTAACACAGTATAGTGAGGTTGTACTAACACAGTATAGTGAGGTTGGACTAACACAGTATAGTTGGGTTATACTAACACAGTATAGTGGGGTTGTATAGTTGGGTTGTACTAACACAGTATAGTGAGGTTGTACTAACACAGTATATTGGGGTTGTACTAACACAGTATAGTGGGGTTGTATGGTGGGGTTGTACTAACACAGTATGGTGGGGTTGTACTAACACAGTATAGTGGGGTTGTATAGTGGGGTTGTACTAACACAGTATATTGGGGTTGTACTAACATAGTATAGTGGGGTTGTATAGTGGGGTTGTACTAACACAGTATGGTGGGGTTGTACTAACACAGTATAGTGAGGTTGTACTAACATAGTATAGTGGGGTTGTACTAACACAGTATAGTGGGGTTGTATAGTGGGGTTGTACTAACACAGTATAGTGGGGTTGTACTAACACAGTATAGTGGGGTTGTACTAACACAGTATAGTGAGGTTGGACTAACACAGTATAGTGGGGTTATACTAACACAGTATAGTGGGGTTGTATAGTTGGGTTGTACTAACACAGTGTAGTGGGGTTGTACTAACACAGTATAGTGGGGTTGTACTAACACAGTATAGTGGGGTTGTATAGTGGGTTTGTACTAACACAGTATAGTTGGGTTGTACTAACACAGTATAGTGGGGTTGTACTAACACAGTATAGTGAGGTTGTACTAACACAGTATATTGGGGTTGTACTAACACAGTATAGTGGGGTTGTATAGTGCGGTTGTACTAACACAGTATAGTGGGGTTGTATAGTGGGGTTGTACTAACACAGTATAGTTGGGTTGTACTAACACAGTATAGTGAGGTTGTACTAACACAGTATAGTGAGGTTGTACTAACACAGTATATTGGGGTTGTACTAACACAGTATAGTGGGGTTGTATAGTGGGGTTATACTAACACAGTTAAGTGGGGTTGTATGGTGGGGTTGTACTAACACATTATGGTGGGGTTGTACTAACACAGTATAGTGGGGTTGTATAGTGGGGTTGTACTAACACAGTATGGTGGGGTTGTACTAACACAGTATAGTGAGGTTGTACTAACATAGTATAGTGGGGTTGTACTAACACAGTATAGTGGGGTTGTACTAACACAGTATAGTGGGGTTGTATAGTGGGGTTGCACTAACACAGTATAGTGGGGTTGTACTAACACAATATAGTGGGGTTATACTAACACAGTATAGTGAGGTTGTATAGTTGGGTTGTACTAACACAGTATATTGAAGTTGTACTAACACAGTATGTTGGGGTTATACTAACACAGTATAGTGGGGTTGTACTAACACAGTATAGTGGGGTTGTACTAACACAGTATAGTGGGGTTGTATAGTGGGGTTGTACTAACACAGTATAGTTGGGTTGTACTAACACAGTATAGTGGGGTTGTATAGTGGGGTTGTACTAACACAGTATTGTGGGGTTATACTAACACAGTATTTTGGGGTTATACTAACACAGTATAGTGGGGTTATACTAACACAGTATGATGGGGTTATACTAACACAGTATAGTGGGGTTATACTTACACAGTATAGTGGGGTTGTACTAACACAGTAGAGTGGGGTTGTATAGTGGGGTTGTACTAACACAGTATTGTGGGGTTATACTAACACAGTATAGTGGGGTTGTACTAACACAGTATAGTGGGGTTGTATAGTGGGCTTGTACTAACACAGTATAGTGGGGTTGTACTAACACAGTATAGTGGGGTTGTATAGTGGGGTTGTACTAACACAGTATAGTGGGGTTGTACTAACACAGTATAGTGGGGTTATACTTACACAGTATAGTGGGGTTGTACTAACACAGTATAGTGGGGTTGTATAGTGGGGTTGTACTAACACAGTATAGTGGGGTTATACTAACACAGTATAGTGGGGTTGTATAGTGGGGTTGTACTAACACAGTATAGTGGTGTTATACTAACACAGTATAGTGGGGTTGTACTAACACAGTGTAGTTGGGTTGTACTAAGTGTGTATATACAATCTGACAACATGGTCATAAGTACAGTACAGTTAATCTAATGCAACTCCAAACCATCCCGAGTCAGTGTAGATTATTTAGAGCATGTCATGGAATGGATAGATGTTTGATGCTTAGCTTATGCAGTGGAAATGATGACATTACACACCATTTCTCAGACAGGAAGACACAATGTGACAGGAGAAGACAAAGAGACATTGAATATGCAATAGCGGACTGAACAAACTTGGTCCTATAACTGGGTTATAATACAGTTTAAATATGGCTTGTTGTGTTACTCCAACATGACCACTGCCTGATGTCATGGGACACTTGAATCATAGTATAACGCAGCCACATGTATGGATAATTGTGATGCATACACAGAGTGTTCACGAGTATAGGAGGAACACTAAAGGGAGGAAGGTGATGATAGTGCAGGATTAAAGGATAATAATTAGACTATGAAATGGAATCTCTTACTCTGTGGGGCATCTGTAAACAGCAGCTATGTTTAACTGGGGCCTCTTTCTGTGGCATCGGTTTCTACAGGAAGAGGTGTGAAGAGAATAGAGATAGAATTCTATTAGCCTGCTGTACAAAAAGGAGCAACATTCTAGCCTGGTCGCAGATCTTTTTGTGCTGTTTTGCTAATAGTTGTTGTCACATCATGACGTTTGGCATAACAATGACTATATCAGTTAGCTAAGGCACAAACGGATATGGCTCCACACTAACAAAATGCGTTATAACCCTAATAAAACGTGATCCCCTCGCGGGAATGGGTGGCAAACAGTGAGCCATATTCAGAGGGAGGGATTTCAGTTATTAATAAGCAACTTTGGTGCCTTTTAAATCGGGAAGTATCCAATCAGCCCTGTTCGTCTTCATACACAAGAGGTGTTATTGGATAATACAGGCACATGACACAACAAGGCAGCGCGGGGTGGGGGGGAGCATTAGTAATTACTAGTCTGTAAGGTAAGTTTTGTAGCACAGAAGCCCATGAACAGCTGAGAAAACAAGTAACAAACAGAAAGAAGCAGATGAGGAAACCCAACTATTTCATTGGAGTCTGCCCTTATGTCAGTTACTCCTTGCAATGATTTTTACAGCATTACATAAGATGTATATTTTCATATGTTTCAAGTGTTCCATTTCAGGCATCAGCAAACAATCACTATGGAAATAAACATATCCAATTTGGTAGAATGAGTGGAATAAGCCGATATCATGATATGACCATGTCTTGTTTTAACTCGGTTACATTGACTAATCAAATGCAAATGGCCCTGGGTTTCAACCGTTCTTTTATAGCTCAATGGTTTCAACACACTTCCAATTATGGAACATGAAATTGGCATGCTCTCAAGTGTACCATCTACTATCTCTTTACTCCCTAACCCCACACCCTATTCCCCGTAACCCTTTTCTTTATTTCTATGGCATAAGTGCTTGTCCATCTCAGATGTCACCAAGTGCTTGTCCATCTCAGATGTCACAAAGTGCTTGTCCATCTCAGATGTCACAAAGTGCTTATCCAGCTCAGATGTCACAAAGTGCTTGTCCATCTCAGATGTCACAATGTGCTTATCCAGCTCAGATGTCACAAAGTGCTTATCCAGCTCAGATGTCACAAAGTGCTTATTCATCTCAGATGTCACAAAGTGCTTATCCAGCTCAGATGTCACAAAGTGCTTATCCAGCTCAGATGTCACAAAGTGCTTGTCCATCTCAGATGTCACAAAGTGCTTATCCAGCTCAGATGTCACAAAGTGCTTGTCCATCTCAGATGTCACAAAGTGCTTATCCAGCTCAGATGTCACAAAGTGCTTATCCAGCTCAGATGTCACAAAGTGCTTATCCAGCTCAGCTGTCACAAAGTGCTTATCCAGCTCAGATGTCACAAAGTGCTTATCCAGCTCAGATGTCACAAAGTGCTTATCCAGCTCAGATGTCACAAAGTGCTTGTCCATCTCAGATGTCACAAAGTGCTTATCCAGCTCAGATGTCACAAAGTGCTTATCCAGCTCAGATGTCACAAAGTGCTTATCCAGCTCAGATGTCACAAAGTGCTTATCCAGCTCAGATGTCACAAAGTGCTTATCCAACTCAGATGTCACAAAGTGCTTATCCAGAAAATGTAAATGCAGCTTAGATCATTAATTGATACAGTGCTTGTCTGACAGTAACTGTTATAGGCCAGGTTGTGCCAGGTTGTGTTGCTACGTACCATATGTGGGAGCTGGATATTAGCTAAGCTGTTGATGAGAGAGTGGCTGAGGTTGGCTAGCTCGTGCAGTAGGGAGTCATTCTGCTGCTCAATCACTTTGTTCTCGTCCTCTATGGACTTCAGGTTAGTCTCCATAGTGGTGATCTGGGAAAGGGGAAAAATACATTGAATTTAGATGAAGCACTGTGATATTCAGTTTGACAGGAGGGTTTTGACTGACACTGAGGCACTTCCCAATATGCATGCCATTTACGTATCGCCGTTACTTGGGGGGTTGAAACATCAGTGTCTAAGCTTTAATCCAGCAACCTGTTTCAAAATTTGCCCAAATTCAGCATTACTTACTACCTGTAATAAATAATGAATAATAATGAATGAATCTCAAATGAATAATGAATGAATCTTACTTGTGTCCTAAGTTTAATCATGTCTGATTCCACTTGATTGTTCGATTCGTTTAGATCTTTGATTTCTTCATCCAGCTGTTTGATTTCCTCATCTTTTTCTATTCCTAGAAGAAAGGAAACATGAAATAGAATTTAAGATTTGATTAAGCTTGAATATTTGTTGAGTGAACCAGCTAGTGGCCTAGTCAAGGGTTCCTACTGGTATTAGAGCGTTAGCTTACCTTTGCTTGCCCGTTGCTTGATTGTCAACATTTCAACTCCTGTCATTCTGGCTTTCTTCATGGCTGAGGTGGCACGGGGACAGCCGGAGAGACTGGTGAATAAAATCACATGACATGACTCCAACCCTGGTCTCAAGCATATCATTTAGATTCTTGATCTGGTACTTGATTACATGTATATACAGTTGCTTGTGTACATCACAGCTGTGCAGAGCTCCACCCACCTCCGATGTGTCAGGAAGCTCCCACTGACATGTCCCGATCCATCGCAGCCCGGGGTTGGGCACGACATGCCATCTGTCTTTCCGGACTTCCAGGCAAACTGGGAGCCGTTAACGTAGCCGTCCTTCTGCCGTTTGGCCGCCAGGGGGCAGCCTGACGCACTGCGGTGGGACGCATACTTCCCCGTCACATGACCCTGTCCGTCGCAGCCTGGGACGGGACACCTGGGGAAAGGAGGGGTCACAACTTCGCTCACCTCACCTGCAGCACACCTGCCCCTGCTAACTGGGATTCACAGTGAAATTACTAGAAAAATATTAGCTACTCTTAATAAAAACCCCCAGGTTATAACATTTCCCCGTGCTTTTACATTGGTATGTCCTTCAGAATGACATTTGGGCTGATTTAGAATGAGTGTCTGGGGACCGCTCCACCCCGCCAGTGGGGAGATCAGTGTTAATTATGATTACAATGTTAATGATGATGATACTGTAGATCCAGTGAACCTCGCAGGGATAGAGGTGGCAGCAACAGCAACAGTTTTGCAGAGATTGGGAGGTGATTGCTGAAAGGACACAGAGTGAACTGTAGATGATTCGCGGGAAGGTAATATTCACTTAATTTTATGGCAATACTTTACCAAATGCCAGAAGTATCTGAAATATAATCTTACTGTACTGTACTCACTACGTGTACCACCCTGGCTGTAGGGAAATATGAGGTGAAATACAGGACTATGGCTTCGAGAATATGACAAATTAACAAGATACGATACACTATCCATCCATTCCAAAGCCACACCTGATTGGCTCCTGGTCGTCCTTGTCCTCCTTGCTGTGCAGTATCTTGATCCCGCTCTTCTTGGCCCGTGGACAGCCTGACAGACTAGAGGGGAAAGGTCTTGTGCAGTTCACTACCATCTTAAGAGTATGATTACAACGTCAGTGCATGTGGAGTTCATCACTTCTTAGAATCTGGAAAGTCAGTTTCAGATGATTTCAAGACAAACCATGTAGCCCTTTCTGTGTCACGAGGACGATGCGTGCAAGTTGGAGCTATTCTACTGTATTTTAGTCGATGCCATTCCGACATTGCTCATCCTAATATTTCTATTTTTATTAATTACATTCTTTTACTTTTAGATTTGTGTGTATTGTTGTGAATTGTTAGATATTACTGCACTGTTGGAGCTAGAAACACAGGCATTTTGCTACACCCACAATACCATTTCTAAATATGTGTATGTGACCAATCAAATTTGATTTGAAGGGGGAGTTCTTATAAAACGCCAGAAAAAAAAGCATCTATTTAGATGTTGCTTTATGAGTGAATTTCACTCCTCTTGGATTGTAATGGTATTTTAAGGCTTGTATGAATGCCCTGCTTAATATAATGTTATATAAAGTCAACTACATTATACTTAACATTTCAACCAGTAAAATTCCTCTATGGCTAGCTTTTGCTACAGCCTATATCGATGAGCGTTAGCATTCTAGCTAACAACTACTGCATCCAAAATAGTTATTTTGCAAAGATCACAACCAAATGCAATCTAAGTGACTGTGTAAGCAAGAATCAAAACCTAATTGTAAACGTATGAGAACCCCATTTTATTAGAAGTAATAAAAAATGTAATCTAGGCTATGTTGAATGGGCACAGATGTCGATGGCTTTTATACTCCCGACTAGAGTTGCGCTCATCTATGCATGACGTCAGTGTGTCGTGTACGGAAAAGGGTCTATACAAAGACATTTATAGACAGTTATAAATTACTATCAGAGCTTAGTGGAACTGAGTCTAAACAATCCACACACCAATCCAGCTATCAGGTATACAAAATATGTAGTATACTGTACAAAACATTAGGACATCCATGACATACTGTATCAGACTGACCAGGTGAATCCAGGTGAAAGCTATGACCCCTTATTGATGTCACCTCTTAAATCCTCTTCACCCAATGTAGATGAAGGTGAGGAGACAGGTTAAAGAAGGATGTTTAAGCCTTGAGACATGGATTGTGTATGTGCGCCATTCAATGGATGGATGGGCAAGACTAAAGATTTAAGTGCCTTTGAACAGGGGTATAGTAGTAGGTGCCAGGTGCACCGGTTCGAGTGTGTCAAGAACTGCAACGCTGCTGGGTTTTCAACGCTCAACAGTTTCCTGTGGGTATCAAGAATGGTCCACCATCCAAAGGACATCCAGCCAACTTGACACAACTGTGGGAAGCATTGGAGTCAACATGGGCATAAAACGCTGTGTACTACTCCCTTCACAAAACAGAGCAAACTGGCTCTAACCAGGCTCTATTCTGGCTCTAACCAGAATAGAAAGAGGAGTGGGAGGCCCCAGTGCACAACTGAGCAAGAGGACAAGTACATTAGAGTGTCTAGTTTGAGAAACAGACTCCTCACAAGTCCTCAACATGCAGCTTCATTAAATAGTACCCGCAAAACACCAGTCTCTACGTCAACGGTGAATAGGTAACTCCGGGATGCTGGCCTTCTAAGCAGAGTTGAAAAGAAAAAGCAATTTCTCAGACTGGCCAATAAAAAGAAAAGACTATGATGGGCAAAATAACACAGACACTGGACAGAGGAACTCTAGAATGCCAGCATCCCCGGAGTCGCCTCTTCACTGTTGACATTGAGACTGGTGTTCTCAAACTAGATGTACTTGTCCTCTTACTCAGTTGTGCACTGGGGCCTCCCACTCCTCTTTCTATTCTGGTTATAGGCAGTTTGCGCTGTTCTGTGAAGGGAGTAGTACACAGCCGTGTACGAGATCTTCAGTTTCTTGGAAATGTCTTGCCTGGAATAGCCTTCATTTCTCCGAACAAGAATAGACTGACGAGTTTCATAAGAAAGATTTTTGATTCTGGCCATTTTCAGCCTGTAATCAAACCCATAAATGCTGATGCTCGAGATACTCAACTAGTCTAAAGAAGGCCAGTTTTATTGCTTCTTTAATTAGGACATCAGTTTTCAGATGTGCTAACATAATTGCAAAAGTTTTTTTTAATGATCAATTAGCCTTTTAAATTATAAACTTGGATTAGCTGGCACAATGTGCCATTGGAACACAGGAGTGATGGTTGCTGATAATGGGCCTCGGTATGCCTATGTAGATATTCAATTAAAAAAACAGCCATTTCCAGCTCTGTTTCTGATCAATTTGATGTTATTTTAATGGACAGAAAATGTGCTTTTCTTTCAAAAACAAGGACATTACAAGTGACCCCAAACTTTTGAACGGTAGTATATATGTATGTACTAGCCTCGCCCTGCATTTCAATCTGAGGTGTTGGGGGCTGCTGAATATACTGCGTGTCTTTTTTTGTTGTCATTATGATGGGGTGCAAGCTACCTCCTGTGCGAGGCGTAGTTCCCAGTGATGTGTCCAGACCCGTCACATCCTGGAGTGGGACACCTGGGACAGAGAGGGGACAAGGAGCGTGACTACAGGGGACAGGGTAATACCAAAGCTGACAGCATTGACACTATCAGGCTATTGGTCTATCAGGGTATTTGTCTGCTGTGAAACTAGAGACTAAAATATAAAACTCACAAAAGTCAACTGTATATCAGAGATATTTTAGGAATGAGGTTCTGCTTACTTGAGGTCTTGCGCATTGGTCATCATCATACTGCAGATGCTTTTGTCAGCTAGCTGGTAGCTGGAGAGACTAGAGAACACACAAACACACAAGGATGACAGTAGATAACACAATGATAACATTAGATTCAGGGGTGCAACTTTCACTGTGGACGGAGGGACATGTCCCCCTCACATTCTGAAATTGCATTTTTGTTCCCCCCAGTTGTATCAATGGAATGTGATACAAAACGAGGCTACGGTGTGCTTTAGGACCATGTGGTCGGGTGAGCTATTTGGAGTGTTAATCCGACTGGATAAAGAATATAATAATAATAATTATATCCCCCCCACTTCTAAAATCAAAGTTGCGCCCCTGATTTAAATTACACAGAATGATAACATTAGATTACACACAATGATAACATTAGATGAGGAAGATGATCACTAGGTAAAGGTATAAAGGCTGTAAAGTAGTAACGAGGTGATGAGAAAATAAGCTTGTTTTGGCCTTACGTGATGAGCTCCTCCTTGCCCTCCTTGCAGGGGGCGTACTTGTGTTTTGGGCTGGGCATGGTCACGTCCCCTCCGTAGTGATGCTCGTCTAGAAGGTCTTGGAACGGGTCCAGGTCCTCCTCCTGGTGGAGGGATGAAAGAAAAGAAGACTACATCATGTCACAATGAAGACCATAGACTCATATTGCACGTCCTAGATGATTCGTTTCATTGCATGATTAGAATTCATATGCACATCTCACATCCCAATTTTTTAAAATTACTCAGCAGATCCTATGTATAAAGCAATTCTCCCAAAGAAACCCTCTCCACTTAATCTGTGTACTCATGCTCAACTTGTATAAACTGCCTTCATTTTGCCGGACCCCGGGAAGAGTAGCTACTAATCGGGATCCATAAGAAATACAAATACAAAATACTGGAATTGTTTAATCCATGCTCGATTAGCAAGCCCAGTAACTCTTACGATTAAACCCCTCAACATCAAGCTTTTCAATCAGACACTGCAAATGGATAAATGTACTGCTTGGTTTGCTTTGTGTAATATCAGAGATTCAGAGTACAAGGTGCAAAGATGATCTACCAGCCATTAATCATATAATGCTGCTGCTCCTCAATGTATCTCCCCACAGGAGCTGCTGAGGGGAGGACGGCTGATATTAATGGCTGGAACGGGGTGAATGGAATGGCATTGGTATTCTGATGTATTTGATACCATTCCATTAATTCCGCTCCAGTCATTACCAAGAGCCCATCCTCCCCAATTAAGGTGCCACCAACCTCCTGTGATCTCACCAACCATGAAGGCGCTTCACTGATTAATTGGAATCTCAATTGTATTTCCTTGATTCCTCATCTCCTCTTTCCTTCCCTGCCTCTCATCTTCTGCTCTGTGTCTTGAGAAGCAGGGTGTGAGGTATGAAGGAAAAACAATTGAGATTCATCCATTAAGTGAATGCAGTACCAGCAGCATCCACTAGATGTCACTGAAAGACTATCAGTGGATACTGGATACCCCCATCCTCCCTTTCCCCTGGGTGAGCCAAATCAAATCACCATTACCTGCATAGCTGTGGGAAGTAGTTTGGGGGTGGGGGTGCTGCAATGTTTTTGCAGAAAAAAATGTCTGCGCTGAAGACATCTATATCGGTCCGCTCATATGGTCAGTGCACTAGTTCCGTGAAATATTTAAACTAAATTAAACGTATTTGAATGTTTTACCAGTATTTGTATCTTGAGTCTGATAAGTATCTGTACAAAACAGTTCATCTAATAAAACCTGTGGAATATAAAAATACTTGCTTGATATATGCTTTCCAGTTTCTTGAAATACTTTGCAAATGCAACTCATTCCTATGTGAAAACTGGAATGGTCTATTCATTCATTTTCCATTCCAGTAGACACTCTCATCCAGAGGATCTTACAGTAGTGAGTGCATATATTATCATACGGGTCCCCCGTTGGATTCAAACCAACAACCTTAGCATTGGACGCACCATACTCCACCAACTGATCCACGTCATCACAAACCACTTGATGTCTGAATGTACTTCATTCTGCATTGTTTTTCATGTTGATGGAACGTCTACAAACCTAGATGACCAGCCTATGTACAATACAATAATGTACATTAAGTGGTTTGTAAGGATGGTAAATTAATACTGCACAAAAAGTGGTTGTTTTCATGTTACTTGATCAAGAAAAATATTTAACTTGATATGGATGTTTTGTGTCTTTGCTCATAACTTTCCACCTTTTGATGTAAATGTTTGAGGACAGTGTTCTTTCTAGATTCCATTAGAATGACATCACAGAGAAAGGGACAAGGCAACAACGCTTACAATTCCAACACTTGAATCCTGCAGGATTATGTTCCTAATTATACAACTGGCTTTTTTGACAAAGCATATGTGCTGATATTTTTTGTTGTTGCCCGAGCTACAGATGTCTATATCATTCCACTAGTACTAGAAAAGACCCAGTACACCACTTTAGTGATTTTTCAGGGGTGCAGCAGCACACTCAGCACCTCTACTTCCCGCGGCTATGATTACCTGTGTTCTGTCTATGGCTCAATCGGGAATATTGAACACTCACAGGGAGTAAAATATGTTCTGTATAAACCATCTTTGAATTGTGTATCCACTGTAAGAGAACATTGAAATAAAATACAGCACCACTCTGTTCAATAGATTTGAATGTTGAACACCCCAAAAAAATATGAATACAATACCCATAATGCCGCGGTCCTTCCCCATACCTCTTTGTGATCGTCGTCGGTGATGCGCTTGATCTTGGTGTAGTCCACGGGCAGGTCCCAGCAGTCGGCCTCACTCATCTGGTAGCAGCGGCTGCTGTTGAGCAGGGCCTGGCGCTGTGTGGACATGGGCTGCAGGGGGGTCAGCACCGTGCCACTCCCCTCCGGACCCCCCGGCTGCCCCCGGCTCACACTCAGGTCAAGAGTATTGCTGTCATCCATGTCACCATCAGGACTCTGTCAGAGAGGTGGACAAATGGAGGGATTGAGGGAGGGAGAGGCAGATCAATTTAAAGAAGGATGGAGAAGAGAGCAAGGGAGCACTGTAATTAGATGGTAGGAGGGAAAGAGGAGAGAGAGAATGGAGAGGAGAGAAAATGCAGAGAGGAAGAGAAAGGGTTGAGAGACGGACAAAGCAGAGAGACAGAGAGAGGGCTGAGAGAGAGAGACAAAGCAGAGAAAAAGAGGGTTGAGAGAGAAACAAAGCAGAGAAACAGAGAGAGAGAGTTGAGAGAGAGAAAAAGCAGAGAAACAGAGAGAGGGTTGAGAGAGAGACAGAGAGAGGGCTGAGAGAGAGAGAAAGAGGGTTGAGAGAGAAACAATGCAGAGAAACAGAGAGAGATTTGAGAGAGAGAGACAATCAGAGACAGAGAGAGGGTTGAGAGATTGGCAAAGCAGAGACAGAGAGAGGGTTGAGAGATTGACAAAGCAGAGACAGAGAGAGGATGGAGAGAGAGACAATGCAGAGAAAAAGAGAGAGTTGAGAGAGAAACAATGCAGAGAAACAGAGAGAGAGTTGAGAGAGAGACAAAACAGAGACAGAGAGAAGGTTGAGAGAGAGACAGAGAGAGGGTTGAGAGATTGACAAAGCAGAGATAGAGAGAGAGTTGAGTGGGAGACAAAGCAGAGATAGAGAGGGTTGAGAGAGAGAGAGAGAGACAAAGCAGAGAGACAGAGATCGGTTTGAGAGAAAGACAAAGCAGAGAGACATAGAGAGGGTTGAGGGGGAGAGACAAAGCAGAGAGACAGGGAGAGGGTTGAGAGAGAGAGCCAAAGCAGAGAGACAGAGAGTGGTTTAAGAGAGAGACAAAGCAGAGAAACAGAGAGAAGGTTGAGAGAGAGACAAAGCAGAGAGACAGAGAGAGGGTTGAGAGATTGACAAAGCAGAGACAGAGAGGGTTGAGTGGGAGACAAAGCAGAGATAGAGAGAGAGAGACAAAGCAGAGAGACAGAAAGCGGTTTGAGAGAGAGACAAAGCAGAGACATAGAGAGGGTTGAGAGGGAGAGACAAAGCAGAGAGACAGAGAGAGGGTTGAGAGAGAGAGACAACGCAGAGAGACAGAGAGAGGGTTGAGAAGGAGTGACACAGCAGAGAGACAGATAGAGGGTTGAGAGGGAGAGACAAAGCAGAGATAGAGAGGGTTGAGAGGGTTGAGAGAGAGACAAAGCAGAGAGACATAGAGAGGTTTGAGAGGGAGAGACAAAGCAGAGAGACAGATAGAGGGTTGAGAGAGAGACAAAGCAGAGAGAGAGAGAATGTTGAGAGAGAGACAAAGCAGAGATAGAGAGAATGTTGAGAGAGAGACAAAGCAGAAATAGAGAGAAGGTTAAGAGCGAGACAAAGCAGAGATATAGAGAATGTTGAGAGAGAGACAAAGCAGAGATAGAGAGAAAGTTGAGAGAGAGACAAAGCAGAGATAGAGATAATGTTGAGAGAGAGACAAAGCAGAGATAGAGAGAATGTTGAGAGAGAGACAAAGCAGAGATAGAGAGAAGGTTGAGAGAGAGAAAGCAGAGATAGAGAGGGTTGAGAGGGTTGAGAGAGAGACAAAGCAGAGAGACATAGAGAGGTTTGAGTGGGAGACAAAGCAGAGATAGAGAGGGTTGAGAGAGAGACAAAACAGAGAGACATAGAGAGGTTTGAGAGGGAGAGACAAAGCAGAGAGACAGAGATGGGGTTGAGAGAGAGAGACAAAGCAGAGAGACAAATAGAGGGTTGAGAGAGAGAGACAAAGCAGAGAGATAGAGAGAGGGTTGAGAGAGAGACAAAGCAGAGAGACAGAGAGAGGGTTGAGAGATTGACAAAGCAGAGACAGAGAGTGGTTTGAGAGAGAAACAAAGCAGAGAAAAAGAGAGAAGGTTGAGAGAGAGACAAAGCAGAGAGACAGAGAGAGGGTTGAGAGATTGAAAAAGCAGAGACAGAGAGAGGGTTGAGTGGGAGACAAAGCAGAGATAGAGAGGGTTGAGAGAGAGAGAGAGACAAAGCAGAGAGACAGAGATCGGTTTGAGAGAGAGACAAAGCAGAGAGACATAGAGAGGGTTGAGTGCTTTGTCAAACCACTCTCATGAGGGGGAGAGACAAAGCAGAGAGACAGGGAGAGGGTTGAGAGAGAGAGACAAAGCAGAGAGACAGAGAGTGGTTTGAGAGAGAGACAAAGCAGAGAAACAAAGAGAAGGTTGAGAGAGAGACAAAGCAGAGAGACAGAGAGAGGGTTGAGAGATTGACAAAGCAGAGACAGAGAGAGGGTTGAGTGGGAGACAAAGCAGAGATAGAGAGCGAGAGACAATGCAGAGAGACAGAGAGCGGTTTGAGAGAGAGACAAAGCAGAGAGAAATAGAGAGGGTTGAGAGGGAGAGACAAAGCAGAGAGACAGAGAGAGGGTTGAGAGAGAGACAACGCAGAGAGACAGAGAGAGGGTTAAGAGGGAGAGACAAAGCAGAGAGACTGAAAGAGGGTTGAGAAGGATTGACAAAGCAGAGAGACAGAGAGAGGGTTGAGTGGGAGACAAAGCAGAGATAGAGAGGGTTGAGAGAGAGAGAGAGACAAAGCAGAGAGACAGAGATCGGTTTGAGAGAGAGACAAAGCAGAGAGACATAGAGAGGGTTGAGTGCTTTGTCAAACCACTCTCATGAGGGGGAGAGACAAAGCAGAGAGACAGGGAGAGGGTTGAGAGAGAGAGACAAAGCAGAGAGACAGAGAGTGGTTTGAGAGAGAGACAAAGCAGAGAAACAAAGAGAAGGTTGAGAGAGAGACAAAGCAGAGAGACAGAGAGAGGGTTGAGAGATTGACAAAGCAGAGACAGAGAGAGGGTTGAGTGGGAGACAAAGCAGAGATAGAGAGCGAGAGACAATGCAGAGAGACAGAGAGCGGTTTGAGAGAGAGACAAAGCAGAGAGAAATAGAGAGGGTTGAGAGGGAGAGACAAAGCAGAGAGACAGAGAGAGGGTTGAGAGAGAGACAACGCAGAGAGACAGAGAGAGGGTTGAGAGGGAGAGACAAAGCAGAGAGACTGAAAGAGGGTTGAGAAGGAGAGACAAAGCAGAGAGACAGAGAGAGGGTTGAGTGGGAGACAAAGCAGAGATAGAGAGGGTTGAGAGAGAGACAAAGCAGAGAGACATAGAGAGGTTTGAGAGGGAGAGACAAAGCAGAGAGACAGAGAGAGGGTTGAGAGGGAGAGACAAAGCAGAGATAGAGAGGGTTGAGAGAGAGACAAAGCAGAGAGACATAGAGAGGTTTGAGAGGGAGAGACAAAGCAGAGAGACAGAGAGAGGGTTGAGAGAGAAACAAAGCAGAGATAGAGAGAATGTTGAGTGAGAGACAAAGCAGAGAGAGAGAATGTTGAGAGAGAGACAAAGCAGAGATAGAGAGAATGTTGAGAGCAAGAGAGAGACAAAGCAGAGAGACAGAGATCGTTTTGAGAGAGAGACAAAGCAGAGAGACATAGAGAGGGTTGAGTGCTTTGTCAAACAACTCTCATGAGGGGGAGAGACAAAGCAGAGAGACAGGGAGAGGGTTGAGAGAGAGAGACAAAGCAGAGAGACAGAGAGTGGTTTGAGAGAGAGACAAAGCAGAGAAACAGAGAGAAGGTTGAGAGAGAGACAAAGCAGAGAGACAGCGAGAGGGTTGAGAGATTGACAAAGCAGAGACAGAGAGAGGGTTGAGTGGGAGACAAAGCAGAGATAGAGAGAGAGAGACAATGCAGAGAGACAGAGAGCGGTTTGAGAGAGAGACACAGCAGAGAGACATAGTGAGGGTTGAGAGGGAGAGACAAAGCAGAGAGACAGAGAGAGGGTTGAGAAGGATTGACAAAGCAGAGAGACATAGAGAGGGTTGAGAGGGAGCGACAAAGCAGAGAGACAGAGAGAGGGTTGAGAGAGAGACAAAGCTGAGAGACAGAGAGTGGTTTGAGAGAGAGACAAAGCAGAGAAACAGAGAGAAGGTTGAGAGAGAGACAAAGCAGAGAGACAGAGAGAGGGTTGAGAGATTGACAAAGCAGAGACAGAGAGAGGGTTGAGTGGGAGACAAAGCAGAGATAGAGAGAGAGAGACAATGCAGAGAGACAGAGAGCGGTTTGAGAGAGAGACAAAGCAGAGAGACAGAGAGAGGGTTGAGAGAGAGACAAGGCAGAGACAGAGAGTGGTTTGAGAGAGAAACAAAGCAGAGAAACAGAGAGAAGGTTGAGAGAGAGACAAAGCAGAGAGACAGAGAGAGAGGGTTGAGAGATTGACAAAGCAGAGACAGAGAGAGGGTTGAGTGGGAGACAAAGCAGAGATAGAGAGGGTTGAGAGAGAGAGAGACAAAGCAGAGAGACTTAGAGAGGTTTGAGAGAGGGACAGAGCAGAAAGACAGAGAGAGGGTTGAGAGGGAGAGACAAAGCAGAGATAGAGAGTGTTGAGAGAGATAAAGCAGAGAGACATAGAGAGGTTTGAGAGGGAGAGACAAAGCAGAGAGACAGAGAGAGGGTTGAGAGAGAAACAAAGCAGAGATAGAGAGAATGTTGAGAGAGAGACAAAGCAGAGAGAGAGAATGTTGAGAGAGAGACAAAGCAGAGATAGAGAGAATGTTGAGAGCGAGAGAGAGACAAAGCAGAGAGACAGGGAGAGGGTTGAGAGAGAGAGACAAAGCAGAGAGACAGAGAGTGGTTTGAGAGAGAGACAAAGCAGAGAGACAGAGAGAGGGTTGAGAGATTGACAAAGCAGAGACAGAGAGAGGGTTGAGTGGGAGACAAAGCAGAGATAGAGGGAGAGAGACAATGCAGAGAGACAGAGAGCGGTTTGAGAGAGAGACAAAGCAGAGAGACAGAGAGAGGGTTGAGAGGGAGAGACAAAGCAGAGAGACAGAGAGAGGGTTGAAAGAGAGACAACGCAGAGAGACAGAGAGAGGGTTGAGAGGGAGAGACAAAGCAGAGAGACTGAAAGAGGGTTGAGAAGGAGAGACAAAGCAGAGAGACAGAGAGAGGGTTGAGTGGGAGACAAAGCAGAGATAGAGAGGGTTGAGAGAGAGAGACAAAGCAGAGAGACTTAGAGAGGTTTGAGAGAGGGACAAAGCAGAGAGACATAGAGAGGTTTGAGAGGGAGAGACAAAGCAGAGAGACAGAGAGAGGGTTGAGAGAGAAACAAAGCAGAGATAGAGAGAATGTTGAGAGAGAGACAAAGCAGAGAGAGAGAATGTTGAGAGAGAGACAAAGCAGAGATAGAGAGAATGTTGAGAGCGAGAGAGAGACAAAGCAGAAAGACAGAGAGAGGGTTGAGAGGGAGAGACAAAGCAGAGATAGAGAGGGTTGAGAGAGAGACAAAGCAGAGAGACATAGAGAGGTTTGAGAGGGAGAGACAAAGCAGAGAGACAGAGAGAGGGTTGAGAGAGAAACAAAGCAGAGATAGAGAGAATGTTGAGAGAGAGACAAAGCAGAGAGAGAGAATGTTGAGAGAGAGACAAAGCAGAGATAGAGAGAATGTTGAGAGCGAGAGAGAGACAAAGCAGAGAGACAGGGAGAGGGTTGAGAGAGAGAGACAAAGCAGAGAGACAGAGAGTGGTTTGAGAGAGAGACAAAGCAGAGAGACAGAGAGAGGGTTGAGAGATTGACAAAGCAGAGACAGAGAGAGGGTTGAGTGGGAGACAAAGCAGAGATAGAGAGAGAGAGACAATGCAGAGAGACAGAGAGCGGTTTGAGAGAGAGACAAAGCAGAGAGACAGAGAGAGGGTTGAGGGGGAGAGACAAAGCAGAGAGACATGGAGAGGGTTGAGAGATTGACAAAGGAGAGACAGAGAGAGGGTTGAGTGGGAGACAAAGCAGAGATAGAGAGGGTTGAGAGAGAGAGAGACAAAGCAGAGAGACAGAGATCGGTTTGCGAGAGAGACAAAGCAGAGAGACAGGGAGAGAGATGAGAGCGAGACAGGGAGAGAGATGAGAGAGAGACAAAGCAGAGAGACATAGATGGGGTTGAGAGAGAGAGAGACAAAGCAGAGAGACAAATAGAGGGTTGAGAGAGAGAGACAAAGCAGAGAGATAGAGAGAGGGTTGAGAGAGAGACAAAGCAGAGAGACAGACAGAGGGTTAAGATAGAGACAAGGCAGAGACAGAGAGAGGGTTGAGAGATTGACAAAGCAGAGAGACAGAGATCGGTTTGAGAGAGAAACAAAGCAGAGAAACAGAGTGAAGGTTGAGAGAGAGACAAAGCAGAGAGACAGAGAGAGGGTTGAGAGATTGACAAAGCAGAGACAGAGAGAGGGTTGAGTGGGAGACAAAGCAGAGCTAGAGAGGGTTGAGAGAGAGAGAGACAAAGCAGAGAGACATAGAGAGGGTTGAGGGGGAGAGACAAAGCAGAGAGACAGGGAGAGGGTTGAGAGAGAGAGACAAAGCAGAGAGATAGAGAGAGGGTTGAGAGAGAGACAAAGCAGAGAGACAGACAGAGGGTTGAGAGAGAGACAAGGCAGAGACAGAGAGAGGGTTGAGAGATTGACAAAGCAGAGAGACAGAGATCGGTTTGAGAGAGAAACAAAGCAGAGAAACAGAGTGAAGGTTGAGAGAGAGACAAAGCAGAGAGACAGAGAGTGGTTTGAGAGAGAGACAAAGCAGAGAAACAGAGAGAAGGTTGAGAGATTGACAAGCAGAGAGGAGAGAGGGTTGAGTGGGAGACAAAGCAGAGATAGGGAGGGTTGAGAGAGAGACAAAGCAGAGAGACATAGAGAGGTTTGGAGAGGGTTGAGAGATTGACAAAGGAGAGACAGAGAGAGGGTTGAGTGGGAGACAAAGCAGAGATAGAGAGGGTTGAGAGAGAGAGAGACAAAGCAGAGAGACAGAGATCGGTTTGCGAGAGAGACAAAGCAGAGAGACAGGGAGAGAGATGAGAGCGAGACAGGGAGAGAGATGAGAGAGAGACAAAGCAGAGAGACATAGATGGGGTTGAGAGAGAGAGAGACAAAGCAGAGAGACAAATAGAGGGTTGAGAGAGAGAGACAAAGCAGAGAGATAGAGAGAGGGTTGAGAGAGAGACAAAGCAGAGAGACAGACAGAGGGTTAAGATAGAGACAAGGCAGAGACAGAGAGAGGGTTGAGAGATTGACAAAGCAGAGAGACAGAGATCGGTTTGAGAGAGAAACAAAGCAGAGAAACAGAGTGAAGGTTGAGAGAGAGACAAAGCAGAGAGACAGAGAGAGGGTTGAGAGATTGACAAAGCAGAGACAGAGAGAGGGTTGAGTGGGAGACAAAGCAGAGCTAGAGAGGGTTGAGAGAGAGAGAGACAAAGCAGAGAGACATAGAGAGGGTTGAGGGGGAGAGACAAAGCAGAGAGACAGGGAGAGGGTTGAGAGAGAGAGACAAAGCAGAGAGATAGAGAGAGGGTTGAGAGAGAGACAAAGCAGAGAGACAGACAGAGGGTTGAGAGAGAGACAAGGCAGAGACAGAGAGAGGGTTGAGAGATTGACAAAGCAGAGAGACAGAGATCGGTTTGAGAGAGAAACAAAGCAGAGAAACAGAGTGAAGGTTGAGAGAGAGACAAAGCAGAGAGACAGAGAGTGGTTTGAGAGAGAGACAAAGCAGAGAAACAGAGAGAAGGTTGAGAGATTGACAAGCAGAGACAGAGAGAGGGTTGAGTGGGAGACAAAGCAGAGATAGGGAGAGTTGAGAGAGAGACAAAGCAGAGAGACATAGAGAGGTTTGAGTGGGAGACAAAGCAGAGATAGAGAGGGTTGAGAGAGAGACAAAGCAGAGAGACATAGAGAGGTTTGAGAGGGAGAGACAAAGCAGAGAGACAGATAGAGGGTTGAGAGAGAGACAAAGCAGAGATAGAGAGAATGTTGAGAGAGAGACAAAGCAGAGATAGAGAGAATGTTGAGAGAGAGACAAAGCAGAGATAGACAGAAGGTTGAAAGCGAGACAAAGCAGAGACAGACAGGGTTGAAAGAGGAACAAAGCAGAGGGTCAGAGAGACGTTTGAGAGAGAAACAAAGCAGAGCGACAGGGAGAGAGATGAGAGAGAGACAGCGAGAGAGATGAGAGAGAGACAAAGCAGAGAGACAGAGATGGGGTTGAGAGAGAGAGACAAAGCAGAGAGACAAATAGAGGGTTGAGCGAGAGAGACAAAGCAGAGATAGAGAGAATGTTGAGAGAGAGACAAAGCAGAGATAGAGAGAATGTTGAGAGGGAGACAAAGCAGAGATAGAGAGAATGTTGAGAGAGAGACAGAGCAGAGATAGAGAGAATGTTGAGAGAGAGACAAAGCAGAGATAGAGAGAATGTTGAGAGAGAGACAAAGCAGAGATAGAGAGAATGTTGAGAGAGAGACAAAGCAGAGATAGAGAGAATGTTGAGAGATAGACAAAGCAGAGATAGATAGAATGTTGAGAGAGAGACAAAGCAGAGAGAGAGAGAATGTTGAGAGAGAGACAAAGCAGAGATAGAGAGAATGCTGAGAGAGAGACAAAGCAGAGATGGAGAGAATGTTGAGGGAGAGACAAAGCAGAGATAGAGAGAATGTTGAGAGAGAGACAAAGCAGAGATAGAGAGAAGGTTGAGAGCGAGACAAAGCAGAGATAGAGAGAATGTTGAGAGCGAGACAAAGCAGAGATAGAGAGAATGCTGAGAGAGAGACAAAGCAGAGATAGAGAGAATGTTGAGAGAGAGACAAAGCAGAGATAGAGATAATGTTGAGAGAGAGACAAAGCAGAGACAGTGAGAGGGGTGAGAGGGAGAGACAAAGTAGGGACAGACAGGGTTGAGAGAGAGACAAAGAAGAGAGACATGGAGAGGGTTGAGAGGGAGAGACAATGCAGAGAGACAGAGAGAGGGTTGAGAGAGAGAGACAAAGCAGAGAGACATGGAGAGGGTTGAGAGGGAGAGACAATGCAGAGAGACAGAGAGAGGGTTGAGAGAGAGAGACAAAGCAGAGAGACATGGAGAGGGTTGAGAGGGAGAGAATGCAGAGAGGCAGAGAGAGGTTTGAGAGAGAGACACAGCAGAGACAGAGAGAGGGTTGAGTGGGAGACAAAGCAGAGATAGGGAGGGTTGAGAGAGAGACAAAGCAGAGAGACATAGAGAGGTTTGAGTGGGAGACAAAGCAGAGATAGAGAGGGTTGAGAGAGAGACAAAGCAGAGAGACATAGAGAGGTTTGAGAGGGAGAGACAAAGCAGAGAGACAGATAGAGGGTTGAGAGAGAGACAAAGCAGAGATAGAGAGAATGTTGAGAGAGAGACAAAGCAGAGATAGAGAGAATGTTGAGAGAGAGACAAAGCAGAGATAGAGAGAAGGTTGAAAGCGAGACAAAGCAGAGACAGACAGGGTTGAAAGAGGAACAAAGCAGAGGGTCAGAGAGACGTTTGAGAGAGAAACAAAGCAGAGCGACAGGGAGAGAGATGAGAGAGAGACAGGGAGAGAGATGAGAGAGAGACAAAGCAGAGAGACAGAGATGGGGTTGAGAGAGAGAGACAAAGCAGAGAGACAAATAGAGGGTTGAGCGAGAGAGACAAAGCAGAGATAGAGAGAATGTTGAGAGAGAGACAAAGCAGAGATAGAGAGAATGTTGAGAGGGAGACAAAGCAGAGATAGAGAGAATGTTGAGAGAGAGACAGAGCAGAGATAGAGAGAATGTTGAGAGAGAGACAAAGCAGAGATAGAGAGAATGTTGAGAGAGAGACAAAGCAGAGATAGAGAGAATGTTGAGAGAGAGACAAAGCAGAGATAGAGAGAATGTTGAGAGATAGACAAAGCAGAGATAGATAGAATGTTGAGAGAGAGACAAAGCAGAGAGAGAGAGAATGTTGAGAGAGAGACAAAGCAGAGATAGAGAGAATGCTGAGAGAGAGACAAAGCAGAGATGGAGAGAATGTTGAGAGAGAGACAAAGCAGAGATAGAGAGAATGTTGAGAGAGAGACAAAGCAGAGATAGAGAGAAGGTTGAGAGCGAGACAAAGCAGAGATAGAGAGAATGTTGAGAGCGAGACAAAGCAGAGATAGAGAGAATGCTGAGAGAGAGACAAAGCAGAGATAGAGAGAATGTTGAGAGAGAGACAAAGCAGAGATAGAGATAATGTTGAGAGAGAGACAAAGCAGAGACAGTGAGAGGGGTGAGAGGGAGAGACAAAGTAGGGACAGACAGGGTTGAGAGAGAGACAAAGAAGAGAGACATGGAGAGGGTTGAGAGGGAGAGACAATGCAGAGAGACAGAGAGAGGGTTGAGAGAGAGAGACAAAGCAGAGAGACATGGAGAGGGTTGAGAGGGAGAGACAATGCAGAGAGACAGAGAGAGGGTTGAGAGAGAGAGACAAAGCAGAGAGACATGGAGAGGGTTGAGAGGGAGAGACAATGCAGAGAGGCAGAGAGAGGTTTGAGAGAGAGACACAGCAGAGAGACAGAGAGAGGGTTGGGAGAGAGAGAGAGACAAAGCACAGAGACAGAGAGAAGGTTGAGAAAGAGACACAGCAGAGGCAGAGAGAGGGTTGAGAGAGACAAAGCAGAGAGACAGAGAGAGGGTTGAGAGATTGACAAAGCCGAGAGACAAGGATTGGGTTGAGAGGGAGAGACAAAGCAGAGATAGAGAGAAGGTAGAGAGAGAGACAACGCAGAGAGACAGAGAATGGTTTGAGAGAGAGACAAAGCAGAGAGACAGAGAGAGAGACAGATGAGAGAGAGACAAAGCAGAGTGACAGACAGTTTTTTGAGAGAGGGTAAAAGCAGAGAGACAGAGAGAGGGTTGAGAGAGAGATTTCTGAATAAAAGAGGATGTTTGGAGAGGGACATAGCAGAGAGATGGAGAGAGGGTTGAGAGAGAGACAAATCAGATAGACAGCGATAGGTTTGAGAGAGAGACAAAGCAGAGACACATGGAGAGGATTGAGAAGGAGACAAAGCAAAGAGGCAGAGAGAGGTTTGAGAGACAAAGCAGAGAGAGAGAGAATGTTGAGAGAGAGACAAAGCAGAGATAGAGAGAATGTTGAGAGAGAGACAAAGCAGAGATTGAGAGAATGTTGAGAGAGAGACAAAGCAGAGACAGAGAGAATGTTGAGAGAGAGACAAAGCAGAGATAGAGAGAAGGTTGAGAGCGAGACAAAGCAGAGATAGAGAGAATGTTGAGAGAGAGAAAAAGCAGAGACAGAGAGAATGTTGAGAGAGAGACAAAACAGAGATAGAGAGAAGGTAGAGAGAGAGACAACGCAGAGAGACAGAGAATGGTTTGAGAGAGAGACAAAGCAGAGAGACAGAGAGAGAGAGACAGATGAGAGAGAGACAAAGCAGAGTGACAGACAGTTTTTTGAGAGAGGGTAAAAGCAGAGAGACATAGAGAGGGTTGAGAGAGAGATTTCTGAATAAAAGAGGATGTTTGGAGAGGGACATAGCAGAGAGATGGAGAGAGGGTTGAGAGAGAGACAAATCAGATAGACAGCGATAGGTTTGAGAGAGAGACAAAGCAGAGACACATGGAGAGGATTGAGAAGGAGACAAAGCAAAGAGGCAGAGAGAGGTTTGAGAGACAAAGCAGAGAGAGAGAGAATGTTGAGAGAGAGACAAAGCAGAGATAGAGAGAATGTTGAGAGAGAGACAAAGCAGAGATTGAGAGAATGTTGAGAGAGAGACAAAGCAGAGACAGAGAGAATGTTGAGAGAGAGACAAAGCAGAGATAGAGAGAAGGTTGAGAGCGAGACAAAGCAGAGATAGAGAGAATGTTGAGATAGAGACAAAGCAGAGACAGAGAGAATGTTGAGAGAGAGACAAAACAGAGATAGAGAGACGGTTGAGAGCGAGACAAAGCAGAGATAGAGAGAATGTTGAGAGAGAGACAAAGAGGAGATAGAGAGAATGTTGAGAGAGAGACAAAGCAGAGATAGAGAGAATGTTGAGAGAGAGACAGAGCAGAGATAGAGAGAATGTTGAGAGAGAGACAAAGCAGAGATAGAGAGAATGTTGAGAGAGAGACAAAGCAGAGATAGAGAGAATGTTGAGAGAGAGACAAAGCAGAGACAGGCAGAGGTTTGATATAGAGAGACAGAGGGGAGGTTGAGGGAGACAAATCAGGGGAGAAATAGAGAGGGTTGAGAGAGTCAAAGCAGTGAGACAGAGAGAGGGTTGAGAGAGAGTCAAAGCAGTGAGACAGATAGAGGGTTGAGAGAGAGACAAAGCAGAGAGACAAATAGAGGGTTGAGAGAGAGACAAAGCAGAGATTGAGAGAATGTTGAGAGAGAGACAAAGCAGAGAGACATAGAGAGGTTTGAGAGAGAGAGAGACAAAGCAGAGTGGCAGAGAGAGAGAGAGAGACAAAGCAGAGAGAGAGAGAGAGACAAAGCAGAGAGAGAGAGAGAGAGAGAAAGAGAGAGAGAGAGAGAGAGAGAGAAGGCTAGAGGTCATGATCAGAATGTTGAGAGAATGTTGAGAGAGAGACAAAGCAGAGAGAGAGAGAATGTTGAGAGAGAGACAAAGCAGAGATAGAGAGAATGCTGAGAGAGAGACAAAGCAGAGATGGAGAGAATGTTGAGAGAGAGACAAAGCAGAGATAGAGAGAATGTTGAGAGAGAGACAAAGCAGAGATAGAGAGAAGGTTGACAGCGAGACAAAGCAGAGATAGAGAGAATGTTGAGAGCGAGACAAAGCAGAGATAGAGAGAATGCTGAGAGAGAGACAAAGCAGAGATAGAGAGAATGTTGAGAGAGAGACAAAGCAGAGATAGAGATAATGTTGAGAGAGAGACAAAGCAGAGACAGTGAGAGGGGTGAGAGGGAGAGACAAAGTAGGGACAGACAGGGTTGAGAGAGAGACAAAGAAGAGAGACATGGAGAGGGTTGAGAGGGAGAGACAATGCAGAGAGACAGAGAGAGGGTTGAGAGAGAGAGACAAAGCAGAGAGACATGGAGACGGTTGAGAGGGAGAGACAATGCAGAGAGGCAGAGAGAGGTTTGAGAGAGAGACACAGCAGAGAGACAGAGAGAGGGTTGGGAGAGAGAGAGACAAAGCACAGAGACAGAGAGAAGGTTGAGAAAGAGACACAGCAGAGGCAGAGAAAGGGTTGAGAGAGACAAAGCAGAGAGACAGAGAGAGGGTTGAGAGATTGACAAAGCCGAGAGACAAGGATTGGGTTGAGAGGGAGAGACAAAGCAGAGATAGAGAGAAGGTAGAGAGAGAGACAACGCAGAGAGACAGAGAATGGTTTGAGAGAGAGACAAAGCAGAGAGACAGAGAGAGAGACAGATGAGAGAGAGACAAAGCAGAGTGACAGACAGTTTTTTGAGAGAGGGTAAAAGCAGAGAGACAGAGAGAGGGTTGAGAGAGAGATTTCTGAATAAAAGAGGATGTTTGGAGAGGGACATAGCAGAGAGATGGAGAGAGGGTTGAGAGAGAGAGAGAGAGAGAGAGAGAAGGCTAGAGGTCATGATCAGATGAGCTCCTGCTTTTTTCAGCATTTTCTTAAAATAAGATAGATTTAGATAAACTTGAATATTTTGTCAGGAACATATACAGGATGCTACCCTCTACAACATAACCCTCACTTCAAATCAAAACTCAAAATCTACAACCTGATTTTGGACGGAACTACGGAATCACCTTGAAGGTTCACAACTACCAAGGATTATTATTCTATACAGCAAATTCTCTGGAAAACAACAGAAACCTGAAAACACCATCCAACCTGGAACTGAGTAAGTAATGTTTAGTCTGAAACAGTATTTTATTTCCAAAAGCCAAGAAGAAAAATACACTACATTACTTTATAAGGACTGAACTATAACATAATTCTACCAAGAGACAAAGCAGAGTGACAGACAGTTTTTTGAGAGAGGGTAAAAGCAGAGAGACCGAGAGAGGGTTGAGAGAGAGATTTCTGAATAAAAGAGGATGTTTGGAGAGGGACATAGCAGAGAGATGGAGAGAGGGTTGAGAGAGAGACAAATCAGATAGACAGTGATAGGTTTGAGAGAGAGACAAAGCAGAGACACATGGAGAGGATTGAGAAGGAGACAAAGCAAAGAGGCAGAGAGAGGTTTGAGAGACAAAGCAGAGAGAGAGAGAATGTTGAGAGAGAGACAAAGCAGAGATAGAGAGAATGTTGAGAGAGAGACAAAGCAGAGATAGAGAGAATGTTGAGAGAGAGACAAAGCAGAGATTGAGAGAATGTTGAGAGAGAGACAAAGCAGAGACAGAGAGAATGTTGAGAGAGAGACAAAGCAGAGATAGAGAGAAGGTTGAGAGCGAGACAAAGCAGAGATAGAGAGAATGTTGAGAGAGAGACAAAGCAGAGACAGAGAGAATGTTGAGAGAGAGACAAAACAGAGATAGAGAGAATGTTGAGAGAGAGACAAAGCAGAGATAGAGAGAATGTTGAGAGAGAGACAAAGCAGAGACAGGCAGAGGTTTGATATAGAGAGACAGAGGGGAGGTTGAGGGAGACAAATCAGGGGAGAAATAGAGAGGGTTGAGAGAGTCAAAGCAGTGAGACAGAGAGAGGGTTGAGAGAGAGTCAAAGCAGTGAGACAGATAGAGGGTTGAGAGAGAGACAAAGCAGAGATAGAGAGAATGTTGAGAGAGAGACAAAGCAGAGAGACATAGAGAGGTTTGAGAGAGAGAGAGACAAAGCAGAGTGGCAGAGAGAGAGAGAGAGACAAAGCAGAGAGAGAGAGAGAGAGACAAAGCAGAGAGAGAGAGAGAGAGAGAGAGAGAGATACAAAGCAGAGAGCGAGAGAGAGAGAGAGAGAGAGAGAGAGAGAGAGAGAGAGAGAGAGAAGGCTAGAGGTCATGATCAGATGAGCTCCTGCTTTTTTCAGCATTTTCTTAAAATAAGATAGATTTAGATAAACTTGAATATTTTGTCAGGAACATATACAGGATGCTACCCTCTACAACATAACCCTCACTTCAAATCAAAACTCAAAATCTACAACCTGATTTTGGACGGAACTACGGAATCACCTTGAAGGTTCACAACTACCAAGGATTATTATTCTATACAGCAAATTCTCTGGAAAACAACAGAAACCTGAAAACACCATCCAACCTGGAACTGAGTAAGTAATGTTTAGTCTGAAACAGTATTTTATTTCCAAAAGCCAAGAAGAAAAATACACTACATTACTTTATAAGGACTGAACTATAACATAATTCTACCAAGCTTGATACAGCTTCAATTAGCACTGACATGTCAAGTGAGAGGTGTCAAAGCCCTTTAGCCCAATAATGGCAATAGAGTCACACAGTCTACTCCAACCAAATGGAGAGGCCTTATAAGCTGCCTCCTGCTGTTCAGAGGTAATTCAAATACAGTACCCTGTGTATGTAAAGAATGATAAGGCAAGAGAAGATTGCAAAATTAAGCTCCTTATGGAAAATCAAGAGACACTTTTTGCTGACTGTCACGTTCTGACCTTAGTTCCTTTGTTTTGTCTTTGTTTTAGTTTGTTCAGGGCGTGAGTTCCACACGGAACTGTTTCGGTTTTGTTATTTCACGTTGTCGTTTATTGTTTTGCTCAGTGTTCATTATTATTATTAAAGAATATGGACACTTACCACGCTGCGCATTGGTCCTCCAATCCTTCCTACTACTCCTCTTCGTCAGAATCACAATCGTTACACTGACTATAACAAAAAATGGGAACATCAGCAACCTTATCTTCCACACAAACCATCCCCTGGCATGGCACTGTGCTATATTAGCACACTACCCCTTTATTAAGAGAGGGGGTGTTAACGAGGGGTGGAAACTCAGGATACTTGACAATGAGGACTCTGAGTCAGCTAATATAAATCTCTGGAACAGTAATGGTACAGGGCAACCCCAAACAGTTTCAGCTTGACTTTCACCTAATCAAAGAATTAGCCCAACAGGAGACGCTCTCCCTTGAGAAAGATACCCCCACCCCGAGTGGGTCAGACCAGACCTCTTCATTATATAACTCCACAGACGAGCCACTCCCAGCCGAAAGTCAACCTCCCAGCACAGAGTACTACCCCCTCATTGAAATGAAGGATACATTTACCCAGCTGGAGGTAAGGCAGGTGGAGCTGGAACAGCAGGTGATCACACTCCAGTCAGCACAGACCCAGACAACAGTCCAGCACAACAACACCCCCTTAACCAGACCCGGAGATCTGGAGGTGGAGAGAGACATACCTGCACTCTGGACAGTGGTGAGACAACTTCAACAGGAGAAAGAGTAGGAGCAGGAGAAGAACAGAGCACTAGAGGAGAGGATCAGACTGCTGGAGGAGAGGTTGAGGGGGATGGAGGAGAGGAGCAGACTGCTGGAGGTGGAGAGAGACACATCTGCACTCTGGACTCTTGTAAGACAACTTCAACAGGAGAAAGAGCAGGAGCAGGAGAAGAACAGAGCACTAGAGGAGAGGATCAGACTGCTGGAGGAGAGGTTGAGGGGGATATTGTGTGACTGAGAACAACCCACTAGAGAGGTGGCCACCCCCACAGAGAAGCCAGTAGAACAGCCCACCTCAGCACCCAACAAAAGTCTCGACACCACAGCAGAACAGTCCACACCAGACCCTGACCATAGCGTCGACATCACAGTAGAACAGACAAATCAAGCCCAGGGGCTCTCACCCCCCCTGAGCACCCCCCCCCCCCCGTCAGCCACCCTGATAGCCCTTCTGACAACCCCCCCACACCCACTGAGAACAAATGGGAAATATATACAAGAAAAAAAAACTTTTTCCAAAATGCAGTGTGTCTAAACTCTGGTGTCCAAACACCCAGCGCACCCTAGACCTTCTGTCTGAGGACCAACTAGGTTCACCTAGCCACATAATAATACACACAGGCACACACTACCTGAAAGCACAGCAGGAAAGGGTGGCCACAGCACTGAAGGGAGTGATTGAAAAAGCTTCTTCTACTTTCCCCAACGCACAAGTGGTTATCTCCACCCTCCTACCACGAAAATACTTCCCCCTGCCACAATTTCCTGTGACTGTGCCTCAAAACCAAATGTTTTCCTGGCCCACCACTCCACCCTGGACTTGAACAGCCTCTATGACCAGGTCCACTTCTACAAGGCAGCAGTGACCCCCTTCGCCCGGACTCTAAAGGACATCGCTCTCAAATGTATCCCCAACACTTCACACAGGAGCAACAGATCAATAGACACCTCGCCCAGACCAGCGAGACACCCTCCCAAACCTGCGGGACCCCCCCCGGACCTACACATAGAGGACCCACGCCAAGAGGACTTACATCCAGACCACAGCACCACCAGCCACATCCATACCCCCACCCTAACCAATCAACACCCCCCCACGTCAACCATGCCCACACCCCATTTAGGCCCCTTCAGATCAGACCTATGCCCCTCCTGCCCACCCCATGCACCCCACCCCCGCAAAGAGGGCCTCAACATGGAAGTCACACATACGCCCAGGCAGTGAGCGGGCAAACAGGCCCAACCACCACTCTTACACTAGCCCAAGCCAATGGCATGTACCAGATGCTCAGCAGGCTCTGCTCAGACTTGCTGGTCTGAGGCCAAACCACACGACCAACAACATTGGACACTTTATGGAACACAAAGCCTTCACTATATCATCCTGGAATTTCCAAGGCCTGAGGTATTCTGCCTTTGGCCTAAAGAGCAGGAACCTGGACTTCACCAAAGAAATCGGTAATACAGACATTGTCATCCTGCAAGAAACCTGGTATAGAGGATACGGAGACACTGGTTGCCCTCTAGGTTACAGAGAGCTGGTAGTCCCATCCACCAAACTACCAGGTGTGAAACAAGGAAGGGACTCAGCAGGTATGCTAATTTGGTATAGAGCAGACCTAACTCACTGTCATGACTTCCACCGAAGTTGTTCCCTCTCCTTGTTCGGGCGGTGTTCGGCGGTCGACGTCACCGGCTTTCTAGCTGCCACCGATCCATGTTTAATTTTTCCTTTTGTTTTGTCTGCTTACACACCTGGTTCCCATCTCCTGATTATGTTCCTTATTTAACCCTCTGGTTTCCCTTTCTGTTTTGTGCGTGATTGTCTTTCGTGTGTTGGAGTTCGTATCCTGTTTTGTCTTTGTTTTATAGCTGGATTTCTGTTCCGTTCTCGGATTGAGTAAATACAGTGGTTTTTACTCAGTGGTTTTTACTCTTACCGGTGTCCTGCGCCTGACTCCTTCACTATCCTCTAGGTAGACTCTGACAGAATCACGCACCAAAATACATGGAGTCAGCAGGTGCAGCCAGCCCTCCGCTTCAAATGGAGGAGCGCGTTCAGCAGCACATTCATGCGCGTTCAGCAGCAAACCATGGACCGATGGGAGAGAGGGGTTTTTCCTGTGAACCTTGTGTCTCCTCAGGTTCCACCACTACTTACCGTGATGTCCGCCTCTCCATCATCAGGATCCGGTGGGATTCAGCTCTCTCTCCCGAGGGCGTATGATGGTGTCCGGCCAGCTCCTTCGGGACGCGAGAGAGTGAGCGCCCTTATCTCCTGTCTGACCGATAAAGCCCTGGAATGGGCCAACACCATCTGGGGCAGGGAAGGTCAGACGTTGGATGAGGAGTTCGCCCGCCGTTTCCGGGTGGTATTCAATCATCCCCCGGAGGGGAGAGTGGCGGGGGAACGCCTATTTCATCTACGTCAGGGGATGAGGAGCGCTCAAGATTTTGCGCTGGACTTTAGAACTCTGGTGGCCGGCGCGGGATGGAATGAGCGGGCCATGATCGATCACTACAGGTGTAGCTTACGAGAGGATGTTCGTCGGGAGCTAGCCTGCAGGGATACCACCCTTACACTGGACCAGCTGGTGGACTCATTGATCCGGATGGACAACCTGTTGGCCTCCCGCGGACGTTCTGATCAGGGTCCATCAGTTCCATCCCCCAGCGCTCCTGATCCAACTCCTATGGAGTTGGGAGGCGCTGCAACGAGGGGGACCGGAGGGGGGACCATTCCCTGCACCAACTGTGGCCGCAGAGGGCACACTAATGGTCGGTGCTGGGGGGATTCCCCAGGAGGTAGAGGTAGCCGGCGGAGTGCTGGTGGGTCATCCCAGGTGAGTAGGCACACCACTCACCCAGAGCTCCCTGTTGCACACATGTGGTTGTCGATTGAATTTCCCAAGTTTTCCCCGCGTTCCCAGCATAAGGCGCTAGTAGATTCAGGCGCAGCTGGGAACTTTATCGACCGTTCCTTTGCTATGAGATTAGGGATCTCTATTGTGTCTGTTGATGTTCCCTTCTCTATACATGCTTTAGACAGTCGTCCTTTGGGGTCGGGGCTAATTAGGGAGGTCACAGCTCTGCTCACTATGATAACGCAGGAGAATCATAGGGAGCGAATTAGTCTCTTCCTCATCGACTCTCCTGCATTCCCTGTTGTCTTGGGGATTCCCTGGTTGGCTTCGCAACGTCCCACTATTTCGTGGCAACAGAGGGCTCTCAAGGGATAGCCATCCGTCAGTACTCAGGGAGGTGTGTAGGTGTTTTCCTTAGGTGCGTAGGTGTTTCCTTAGGTGCCACTACGGTGTAAAGTCCAAACCAGGTCTCCACCATGCACATTCCCCCCAAATATGCCGATTTGGCACTCGCCTTCTGTAAAAAGAAGGCGACTCAATTACCACCCCATCAACCGGGGGATTGTGCGATAGATCTCTTGGTAGAAGCTGCACTGCCCAGGAGTCACGTGTATCCTCTGTCACAGGAGGAGATGGCGGCTATGGAGACATCTCTGGGACAAGTATACATTCGGCCTTCCATCTCACCTGTCTCCTCGAGTTTATTTTTTGTGAAGAAGAAGGATGGAGATTTGCGCCCGTGTATTGATTATAGAAGTTTAAATAAGATCACGGTAAAATACAGTTACCCGCTACCGCTCATAGCCAGTATGACTGAGTCATTACACGGGGTGCGCTTCTTCACAAAATTGGACCTCAGGAGCGCTTACAACCTGGTGCGTATTCGGGTGGGAGATGAGTGGAAGACAGCATTTTGCACCACTTCTGGGCATTATGAGTACCTCGTCATGCCGTACGGGTTAATGATTGCTCCATTAGTTTTCCAATGCTTTGTAGATGAGATTTTCAGGGACCTGCACGGCAGGGTGTAGTGGTGTATATAGATGACATTCTAATATACTCCGCTACATGCACCGAGCATGTGTCCCTGGTACGCAGGGTGCTTGGTCGACTGTTGGAACATGACCTGTATGTCAAGGCTGAGAAATGTCTGTTCTTCCAACAGTCCGTCTCCTTCCTAGGGTACCGCTTTTCCGTGTCAGGGGTAGAGATGGAGAATGACCGCATTTCAGCCGTGCGTAATTGGCCGACTCCAACCACGGTAAAGGAGGTGCAGCGGTTTTTAGGGTTTGCCAACTACTCCCGGAGGTTTATCCAGGGTTTTGGTCAGGTAGCGGCTCCCATTACCTCACTGCTGAAGGGGGGACCGGTGCGACTGCAGTGGTTAACTGTGGCGGACAGGGCTTTTGGTCACCTGAAGGCTCTGTTTTCCTCGGCTCCCTTGCTGTCTCATCCTGATCCCTCCTTAGCGTTCATAGTTGAGGTGACGCATCTGAGGCAGGGATTGTGCTGTCAGGGGCTGTGCTGTCTCACAGCTCGGATACGCCACTAAGTCTTTGCCCCTGTGCATTCTTTTCGAAGACGCTCAGCCTGGCGGAGCGAAACTATGATGTGGGGGACCGGGAGTTGTTGGCTGTTGTCAAGGCTCTGAAAGCGTGGAGACATTGGCTTGAGGGGGCCAGGCACCCTTTTCTCATTTGGACTGACCACCGCAATCTGAAGTACATTCGAGCAATGAGGAGACTGAACCCTCGCCAGGCAAGGTGGGCCATGTTTTTCACCCGCTTTTCTTTCACCCTCTCCTACAGACCAGGTTCCCAGAATGTTAAGGCAGACGCACTGTCCCGGATGTATGACACAGAGGAGTGGTACGCAGATCCCGCTCCCATTATTTCAGCTTCTTGCCTGGTGGCACCAGTGGTGTGGGAGGTGGACGCAGACATCGAACGGGCGTCACGTTCAGAGCCCACTTCTACCCAGTGTCCAGTTGGGCGTAAGTATGTTCCGTTCGATGTCCGCGATCGCTTGATCTGTTGGGCCCACACTTCACCCTCCTCTGGTCATCCTGGCATCGGTCGGACAGTGCGCTGTTTGCTGGGAAGTACTGGTGGCCCACGTTAGCCAAGGACGTGAGGGTTTATGTGTCCTCCTGTTCGGTGTGCGCACAGTGCAAGGCACCTAGGCACCTGCCCAGAGGAAAATTACAACCCCTTCCCGTTCCACAACGACCGTGGTCACACCTCTTGGTGGATTTCCTGACGGATCTTCCACCCTCGCAGGGTAACACCACAATCCTAGTCGTTGTGGATCGGTTTTCTAAGTCCTGCCGTCTCCTTCCTTTGCCCGGTCTCCCTACGGCCCTACAGATTGAGGAGGCCCTGTTCACCAATGTATTCCCGCACTACGGGGTGCCTGAGGATATAGTCTCTGATCGGGGTACCTAATTCACGTCTAAAGTCTGGAGGGTGTTTATGGAGTGCCTGGGGGTCTCGGTCAGCCTTACCTCAGGTTTTCACACAGAGAGCAACCGGCAGGTGGAGAGAGTCAACCAGGAGGTGGGTAGGTACTATTGCCAGGACCGGCCGGGGGAGTGGGCGGTGTTTCTCCAATGGGCAGAGATGGCTCAAAACTCCCTCCGCCACTCCTCCACTAACCTGTCACCTTTTCAGTGTGTGCTAGGTTACCAACCGGTCCTGGCACCATGGCATCAGCGCCAGATTGAGGCTCCTGCGGTGGATGAATGGTTTCGACACTCGGAGGAGACATGGGTCGCTGCCCATGTGCGTCTGCAAAGGGCCATCAGGAGATGAGAGCCGACCGCCATCGCAGTGAGGCCCCGGTGTATGCACCCCCCCGGTGCATACACCGGGGCCTCACTGCGATGGCCCACTGCGTTGGGTCTGGCTCTCGACCCGGAACCTGCCCCTTCACCTGCCCTGCCGGAAGCTGGGTTCGCGGTTTGTGGGGCCATTCAAAGTCCTGAGGAGACTGAACGAGGTTTGCTATAGGTTAAAGCTCCCCCTGATTACCATATTAACCCCTCGTTCCGTGTGTCTCTCCTCAGGCCGGTGGTGGCTGGTCCGCTCCGGCAGTCTGAGGTGCGGGAGGTTCCCTCCGGACATCGAGGGGGCCCCGGCGTATACAGTACGAGCCGTCATGGACCCAAGACGTCGGGCCAGAGGCCTTCAGTACCTCGTGGAGTGGGAGGGGTAGAGAGATGCTGGGTACCGGTGGGGGACATCCTGGACCCATCGTTACTCCAGGAATTTCACCGACTCCATCCAGATCGCCCTGCGTCTCGTCCCTCGGGTCGACCCGAGGCCGGTGTACTGTCATGACTTCCACCAAAGTTGTTCCCTCTCCTTGTTCGGGCGGTGTTCGGCGGTCGACGTCACCGGCTTTCTAGCTGCTACCGATCCATGTTTCATTTTTCCTTTTGTTTTGTCTGTTTTACACACCTGGTTCCCATCTCATGATTATGTTCCTTATTTAACCCTATGGTTTCCCTTTCTGTTTTGTGCGTGATTGTCTTTCGTGTGTTGGAGTTCGTATCCTGTTCTGTCTTTGTTTTATAACAGGATTTTTGTTCCGTTCTCGGGTTGAGTAAATACAGTGATTTTTACTCTTACTTGTGTCCTGCGCCTGACTCCTTCGTTATCCTCTAGATAGACTCTGACACTCATTCCATTAAATGAATCAAAACAGGAACATTTTACATTTGGCTAGAAATTCTAAATTAACAGAGAAAAATTTAATCCTGTGTGCTACCTATATCCCCCCAATAGATTCCCCATACTTGAATGAAGACAGCTTCTCCATCCTGGTGGGGGAAATCAATCATTTCCAGGCCCAGGGACATGTACTAGTCTGTGGTGACCTAAATGCCAGAACCGGACAAGAACCTAACACCCTCAGCACACAAGGGGACAAACACCTGCCTGCAGGTGACAGCATTCCCTCCCCCATATGCCCCCTAGGCACAACTATGACAACATAACCAACAAAAATGGGTCACAACTCCTGCAGCTCTGTCACACGCTGGGTGTGTTCATAGTCAATTGTAGGCTTCGAGGGGACTCCTATGGTAGGTACACCTATAGCTCATCTCTTGGCAGTAGTAATGTAGATTACTTTATCACTGACCTCAACCCAGAGTCTCTCAGAGCCTTCACAGTCAGCCCACTGACACCCCTATCAGACCACAGCAAAATCACAGTCTACTTGAACAGAGCAATACTCAACCATGAGGCATCAAAACCAAAGGAACTGAGTAACTTTAAGAAATGCTATAGATGGAAGGAATGCAGTTTGGAAACCTACCAAAAAACAATTCGGCAACAACAAATTCAATCCCTTTTAGTCAATTTCCTGGGTAAAACGTTCCACTGTAATAGTGAAGGTGTAAACTTGGCAGTAGAAAATCTTAACAGTATATTTGACCTCTCAGCTTCCCTATCAAATCTAAAAATCTCAAATAAAAAACTTAAGAAAATGAACAACAATGACAAATGGTTTGATGAAGAATGCCAAAATCTAAGAAAGAAATTGAGAAACCTGTCCAACCAAAAATGTTGAGACCCAGAAAACCTGAGTCTATGCCTTTACTATGGTGAATCACTAAAACAATACAGAAATACACTACGGAAAAAGAAGGAACAGCACGTCAGGAATCAGCTCAATGTAATTGAAGAATCGATAGACTTGAACCACTTCTGGGAAAATTGGAAAACACTAAACAAACAACACGAAGAGTTATCTATCCAAAATGGAGATGTATGGTTAAACCACTTCTCCAATCCTTTTGTCACTATAACAAAGAATAAAGAGCAAAAACATATACAGGATCAAAAAACAATCTTAGAATCAACTATTAAAGACTACCAGAAGCCACTGGATTCTCCAATTACCTTGAATGAGCTTCAGGACTAAATAAAAACCTTCCAACCCAAAAAGGCATGTGGTGTTGATGGTATCCTTAATGAAATGATCAAATATGCAGACAACAAATTCCAATTGTCTATACTAAAACTCTTTAACATTATCCTTAGCTCTGGCATCTTCCCCAATATTTGGAACCAAGGACTGACCACCCCAATCCACAAAAGTGGAGACAAATTTGACCCCAATAACTACCGTGGGATATGCGTCAATAGCAACCTTGGGAAAATCCTCTGCATTATCATTAACAGCAGACTAGTACATTTCCTCAATGAAAGCAATGTACTGAGCAAATGTCAAATTGGCTTTTTACCAAATTACCATACAACAGACCATGTATTCACCCTGCACACCCTAATTGACAACCAAACAAACCAAAACAAAGAAAAAGTATTCTCATTTTTTGTTGATTTCAAAAAAGCCTTCGACTCAATTTAGCATGAGGGTCTGTTATACAAATTGATGGATAGTGGTGACGGGGGTAAAACATACAACATTATAAAATCCAGGTACACAAACAACAAGTGTGAAAATAGGCAAAAAAACCCCCACAAATTTCTTCCCACAGGGCCGTGGGGTGAGACAGGGATGCAGCTTAAGCCCCACCCTCTTCAACAGATACATCAACAAATTGGCGCAGGCACTAGAAAAGTCTGCAGCACTCTGCAACACCTCACCCTACTAGAATATGAAGTCAAATGTCTACTGTTTGCTGAGGATCTGGTGCTTCTGTCACCAACCAAGGAGGGCCTACATCAGCACCTAGATATTCTGCACAGATTCTGTCAGACCTGGGCCCTGACAGTACATCTCAGTAAGACCAAAATGTTGGTGTTCCAAAAAAGGTCCAGTCGCCAGGATCACAAATACAAATTCCATCTAGACACCATTGCCCTAGAGCACACAAAAAACTATACATACCTTGGCCTAAACATCAGCGCCACAGGTAACTTCCACAAAGCTGTGAACGATCTGAGAGACAAGGCAAGAAGGGCATTCTATGCCATCAAAAGTAACATAAAATTCGACATACCAATTAGGATCTGGCTAAAAATACTTGAATCAGTCATAGAGCCCATTGCCCTTTATGGTTGTGAGGTCTGGGGTCCGCTCACCAACCAAGACTTCACAAAATGGGACAAACACCAAATTGAGACTCTGCATGCATAATTCTGCAAAAATATCATCCGTGTACAACACCAAATAATGCATGCAGAGCAGAATTAGGCCGATATCCACTAATTATCAAAATCCAGAAAAGAGACGTTCAATTCTACAAACACCTAAAAGGAAGTGATTCCCAAACCTTCCATAACAAAGCCATCACCTACAGAGAGATGAACCTGGAGAAGAGTCCCATAAGCAAGCTGGTCCTGGGGCTCTGTTCACAAACACAAACAGACCACACAGAGCCCCAGGACAGCAGCACAATTAGACCCAACCAAGTCATGAGAAAACAAAAAGAGAATTACTTGACACATTGGAAATAATTAACAAAAAAACTGAGCAAACTAGAATGCTATTTGGCCCTAAACAGAGAGTACACAGTGGCAGAATACCTGACCACTGTGACTGACCTAAACTTAAGGAAAGCTTTGACTATGTACAGACTCAGTGAGCATTGCTATTGAGAAAGGCTGCCGTAGGCAGACATGGCTCTCAAGAGAAGACAGGCTATGTGCACATTGCCCACAAAATGAGGTGGAAACTGAGCTGCACTTCCTAACCTCCTGCCCAATGTATGACCATATTAGAGACACATATTTCCCTCAGATTGCACAGATCCATAAAGAATTTGAAAACAAACCCGCTTTTGATAAACTCCCTTATCTACTGGGTGAAATACCAGTGTGCCATCACAGCAGCAAGATTTGTGACCTGTTGCCACAAGAAAAGGGCAACCAGTGAAGAACAAACACCATTGTAAATTCCATCCATATTTATGCTTATTTATTTTCCCTTGTGTACTTTAACCATTTGTACATTGTTACAACACTGTATAAATACATAATATGACATTTGTAATGTCTTTATTGTTTTGAAACGTCTGTATGTGTAATGTTTACTGTTCATTTTTATTGTTTATTTCACTTTTGTATATTATCTACCTCACTTGCTTTGTCAATGTTAACACATGTTTCCCATGCCAATAAAGCCCCTTGAATTGAATTGAGTGAAGTGGATACTAATTTATCCTCCTTCTTGGCCCACTCTGCAGCCCACACTGTCTTTAAGAGGAGATGAATGTACAGAACATGGAATATCCCCGCGGCGCTCTAGTGATGATTATGGTGATGATGGCGATGATGATGCTGGCGATGATGATGAGCATGATGGTGATGGTTCGCACAGAGACGGACTGCCACAGAGCAAGACCATGTCCTCACAGAGAGGTCACTCTCTCTCACTGTCGCCTCCACAAAGGGGTATGATCACAAGAGAAAGACATGGGTAAGAAAGCGAGAGCGAGAGAGAGAGAGAGAGAGAGAGAGAGAGAGAGAGAGAGAGAGAGAGAGAGAGAGAGAGGCAACTGAAATCATCGATCCATTCCAGGCTGTCTGAAAAAGCCAAGGGCTCCACTCCATCGTGCCCACAGTGCATATATTTCTCCCACAGCCTCAGATGCTGTACTGCTCTCATGGCTGTGCCTGGCCCTCCACAGTGTAATGAATGGGACACATAATCACAGGATGCTAGGCCAGGCTTCATTATTCTGTGATAAGCAAATCAGCAATGCCTAAATCAAGTGGCATAGAAAGGCATCTGACACCTAGCCTTGTGGATGAGGCTCTGACTCATTGCTGACTGGATCAGACAAGGGCCCACTTTTCACTTGAACTGACTAATATCCTTATTGTATAGAAGATATAATACACATGTAGTCTGATAGATTGAAATAGCATTAAAGAAAGCATGAAAGATAGGGGAAAGAAATAGACAAAGGGATAGGGTTGGAGAGAGATAGAGAGTGAGAGAAAGAAGGGCAGAGAGATGGAGAGAGAGAAGGAAAGAGAGGTGCAGAGAGAGAGACGGTGTAGTAGAGAGAGAGGTGTGGTAGAGAGCAACAGAGAGAAGGTGTGATTGACAGAGAGAGAGAGAGAGAGAGAGAGAGAGAGGTGTGGTAGAGAGAGATAGAGAGGTATGGTAGAGAGAGACAGAGATAAGGTGTGATTGACAGAGAGAGAGAGAGAGAGAGAGAGAGAGAGAGAGAGAGAGAGAGAGAGAGAGAGAGAGAGAGAGAGAGAGAGAGAGAGAGAGAGGTGTGGTAGAGAGAGAGAAGGTGTGGAATAGAGAGAGAGAGGTGTGGTAGAGAGAGAGATAGAGAGGTGTGGTAGAGAGAGAGAAGGTGTGGTTGACAGAGAGAGAGAGTGACAGACAGCAACGCAGCACCCGAGACCTGCTGGGGAGTGTGGGTGAGGATGAGTCTGGGCTGCAGCCCTCCCTACCTGGGAGAGGAGATCCTGGGGCTTGCCTCCCAGGCCATGGGGCATTTCCCTGCAGCGCGTGGACAGGTTGAGGATGGCCGTGGCGGCCATGTGAGCAGCCTCTGTATCCTGTGTGTAGTCAAAGCTGCTCTTACTGCAGGTGCTGCTGGCGCTGCTGCCGCCCCCTCCTCCTCCCCCTCCGCAGCTCAGACTGCTGCTGCTGGGAGCGTATCTGCTCGTCGTGCTGCTGGGAGCGTATCTGCTCGTCGTGCTGCTGGGAGCATAGCTGCTAGTCGTGCTGCTGGCTGGGCTCTTACAGTAGTGCTTGGCTGCAGGGAGGGAGCACAGTGGACAGTTCATACACATACATACGTAACACAACATACGGAACACGACATACGGAACACGACATACACATTGGAACATATGGAACACAACATACGGAACATGACATATGGAACACAACATACGGAACACGACATACAAAACACAACATACAAAACACAAAATACAGAACACAAAATACAGAACACACAAGAAGGACAATACATTATACATGTACACACACTCATACAGTACATGTATACAGAACATGAATACAGAACATATATACAGATCACTCATACAGAACATGTATACAGAACACACATACAGAACACACATACGTAACACTCATACAGAACATGTATACAGAACACACATACAGAACACATATACAGAACATGTATACAGAACACTCTTACAGAACATGTATACAGAACACTCATACAGAACACACATACAGAACATGTATACAGAACACACACACATAACATGTATACAGAACACTCATACAGAACATGTATACAGAACACTCATACAGAACACACATGCAGAGCACTCATACAGAATATGTATGCAGAACACTCATACAGAACGTGTATACAGAACACACATACAGAACACTCATACAGAACACTCATACAGAACACTCATACAGAACATGTATACAGAAGACTCATACAGAACATGTATACAGAACACACATACAGAACACTCATACAGAACATGTATACAGAACACTCATACAGAACATGTATACAGAACACACATACAGAACACACACACAGAACACTCATACAGAACACTCATACAGAACACACATGCAGAACACTCATACAGAACATGTATACAGAACACTCATACAGAACACACATACAGAACATGTATACAGAACATGTATACAGTAACAGACAATAATGATACCAAAGCAGAAGGCCAGATTTTACCCCCCAAATATGAAATATTGAAATGGAGATGTATAGAAAGACATGACATATACATTTAGAGGACACAGACAGACAGGCAGACAGGTAGACAGGTAGACAGGCAGGCAGGCAGGCAGGCAGGCAGGCAGGCAGGCAGGCAGGCAGACAGACAGACAGACAGACAGACAGACAGACAGACAGACAGACAGACAGACAGACAGACAGACAGAGAGAGAGATAGATAGATAGATAGATAGATAGATAGATAGATAGATAGATAGACAGACAGACAGACAGACAGACAGACAGACAGACAGACAGACAGACAGACAGACAGACAGACAGACAGAAAGATAGATAGATAGATAGATAGATAGATAGATAGATAGATAGATAGATAGATAGATAGATAGATAGATTAATAGATAGATAGATAGATAGATAGATAGATAGATAGACAGAAAGATAGATAGATAGATAGATAGATAGATAGATAGATAGATAGATAGATAGATAGATAGATAGATAGATAGATAGATAGATAGATAATTACTAACACCTACAGGGAAGTCTTTCAATGGAAGGTTTGCTCCATGGTGAATGCTGTGTGAGAGCAAATGATTGTGCTCTTGGTTGGAGAAAGAGGAGAGGGTGACAGAGATGGAGAGCACGAGGAGAGAGCTAGAGGGAGAGAGAGAGCGCGCAAGCAAGAGGGATGGGAGTGGTGTGAATATGGTCTTGGCAGTAAGGGCTTGCAGGCAGCAGAGTGTGTGAGTGAGCGGGGAATGCAGAAGCCCTGAACGCATCCACATTACAGGGAGCTGAGACAAAAACCTTCCAACCAGCAGCTCCAAAATGAATCAAACAAATGGATTGTGTTCTATGTTCATTTCCAATCCAGATTGGGGTTGTTCTCTCTAATTGTGAAGGATGCAAAATCAAATTGATGGAAATAAAAACATTGGTTTTAGGCATGCACATATACTGTATTTCAATAGTTCATCTGCGTTGTATGAGTGTCGAGTCTATCGCTTGTTCAACATATTTACAACATTGTCAAAGCACAGATCTAGAATCTGGGAATGTGTGTGTGCGTTCGTGTGCGTGTGTTCGTGTGTGTGTGTGCCAACATGCATGCGTGCATCAGAGCGCACAAGCAGTCGTTCCCTACCATCATATCCCTTGGGTGAGGTGTCCGTGTCCCGTCCGTGGGCCTTGGGGGCCTGGCCTGTCTTCCCCCTGCTGTAGACGTGGTGCTGGCTGTCGTAGCCTTGGCCGTAGTCGAAGCTGGTCTTGGAGTACTTCTCCAGCTCCTTGGCCAGGTTGGAGCGCGGCGTGCTGGTGGACACGTTATTTTTGTAACCGTACTGTGGGATCTCCAGCTGTTTCACAAAGCACATTGGCCTGGAAGATAACCATGGACAGGGGGGGGCGTGTTTGTGTACACGCGGTGAGAGCGGTCTGACTGTCTGACTGCATGGTGTACGTCCTCACTGAACCACTAGGGGGACTTCATTTGTAAGAGCATGAATCATAAGCGCTGCTACGGTAGGCATTCTATTGTTCTTTCTACATCTACATGAAGTAGGATTTGAAAGCAGAGAGAGTGATGGAGGCCAGTGTTTACATTCACGGCTACAGGGAATGCACTGGGATGAGCGGGGAGGCTGGGGGAGTGGTGGTCATGTGATGAAGGTGTGAGTGAGTACCTCAGCACACGATCTGAAGCCTGGCTGGACTTGGGGCCCCCGTCACATGGGATGTGCTTCTCCTGGACTTTAACCATCTTCTCTGCAGCGGCGATGGGGCACCCCGAGAGACTGCAACAGCATTCACACAATGGAGTGAGGCCTAATTAGCCAGAACACACACACACACATGTACTGTATGCTCGCACGCACGCACACACACACACACACACACACACACACACACACACACACACACACACGTGCCTACACTCTGCCTCTCCGATAACAGACACGTCCTTTCAATCAACTAAATTTGGCTTTGATTTAAACAGAATTGCACATTTTAAGCTATAAAATGGAGCCCCACGTATGAATTATGTATTTCCTATGGCCTAGTTTTTTATTGCAAAGCCGGAGCTTTGCAGATACATATTATTGGCTGCCTGGGTATGAGGGGCTGCTGAGCTTCAGAGAGATTCCCTCAGCTAGATACTGCAGTCCTTTCAGAGGCATTCTGGGTAGGCTCAGTGGGGAGAACTGATTAACCACCATGCCAGCTACTGTACTCCCTTCTCTCCTCCTCACCTCCTCTACATCTACATGCCTTCCCCTGTTGTCCTCTCCTCCTCTCCCCCTCTCACCTCTCATCCTCACCTCCTCTACATGCCTTCCCCTGTCGTCCTCTCCCTCTCCCCCTCTCGCCTCTCGTCCTCTCCTCTACATGCCTTCCCCTGTCGTCCTCTCCCTCTCCCTCTCTCGCCTCTCGTCCTCTCCTCCTCTCCCCCTCTCGCCTCTCGTCCTCTCCTCTACAAGCCTTCCCCTGTCGTCCTCTCCTTCTCTCCCCTCTCGCCTCTCGTCCTCTCCTCCTCTCCCCCTCTCTCCTCTCGTCCTCTCCTCCTCTACACGCCTTCCCCTGTCGTCCTCTCCTCCTCTCCCCCTCTCGCCCTGTAGTCCTCACCTCCTCTCCCCCTCTCGCCCTCTCCTCCTCTCCCCCTCTCGCCTCTCGTAAACTCCTCCTCTCCCCCTCTCGCCCTGTCGTCCTCACCTCCTCTCCCCCTCTCGCCCTGTCGTCCTCTCCTCCTCTCCCCCTCTCGCCTCTCGTCCTCTCATCCTCTCCCCCTCTCGCCCTCTCGTCCTCTCCTCCTCTCCCCCTCTCGCCCTGTCGTCCTCTCCTCCTCTCCCCCTCTCGCCTCTCGTCCTCACCTCCTCTACATGCCTTCCCCTGTCGTCCTCTCCCTCTCCCCCTCTCGCCTCTCGTCCTCTCCTCTACATGCCTTCCCCTGTCGTCCTCTCCCTCTCCCTCTCTCGCCTCTCGTCCTCTCCTCCTCTCCCCCTCTCGCCTCTCGTCCTCTCCTCTACAAGCCTTCCCCTGTCGTCCTCTCCTCCTCTCCACCTCTCGCCTCTCGTCCTCTCCTCCTCTCCCCCTCTCCCCTCTCGTCCTCACCTCCTCTCCCCCTCTCGCCCTGTTGACCTCTCCTCCTCTCCCCCTCTCGCCTCTCGTCCTCACCTCCTCTACAAGCCTTCCCCTGTCGTCCTCTCCTCCTCTCCCCCTCTCGCCTCTCGTCCTCTCCTCCTCTCCCCCTCTCTCCTCTCGTCCTCTCCTCCTCTACACGCCTTCCCCTGTCGTCCTCTCCTCCTCTCCCCCTCTCGCCCTGTCGTCCTCACCTCCTCTCCCCCTCCCGCCCTCTCCTCCTCTCCCCCTCTCGCCTCTCGTAAACTCCTCCTCTCCCCCTCTCGCCCTCTCGTCCTCTCCTCCTCTCCCCCTCTCGCCCTGTCGTCCTCTCCTCCTCTCCCCCTCTCGCCTCTCATCCTCTCCTCTACAAGCCTTCCCCTGTCGTCCTCTCCTCCTCTCCCCCTATCGCCTCTCGTCCTCTCCTCCTCTCCCCCTCTCTCCTCTCGTCCTCTCCTCCTCTACACGCCTTCCCCTGTCGTCCTCTCCTCCTCTCCCCCTCTCGCCCTGTAGTCCTCACCTCCTCTCCCCCTCTCGCCCTCTCCTCCTCTCCCCCTCTCGCCTCTCGTAAACTCCTCCTCTCCCCCTCTCGCCCTGTCGTCCTCACCTCCTCTCCCCCTCTCACCCTGTCGTCCTCTCCTCCTCTCCCCCTCTCGCCTCTCGTCCTCTCATCCTCTCCCCCTCTCGCCCTCTCGTCCTCTCCTCCTCTCCCCCTCTCGCCCTGTCTTCCTCTCCTCCTCTCCCCCTCTCGCCTCTCGTCCTCTCCTCTTCTCCCCCTCTCGCCTCTCGTCCTCACCTCCTCTCCCCCTCTCGCCCTGTCTTCCTCTCCTCCTCTCCCCCTCTCGCCTCTCGTCCTCTCCTCTTCTCCCCCTCTCGCCTCTCGTCCTCACCTCCTCTCCCCCTCTCGCCCTGTCGTCCTCTCCTCCTCTCCCCCTCTCGCCTCTCGTCCTCAACTCCTCTACATGCCTTCCCCTGTCGTCCTCTCCTCCTCTCCCCCTCTCGCCTCTCGTCCTCACCTCCTCTACATGCCTTCCCCTGTCGTCCTCTCCTCCTCTCCCCCTCTCGCCTCTCGTCCTCACCTCCTCTACATGCCTTCCCCTGTCGTCCTCTCCTCCTCTCCCCCTCTCGCCTCTCGTCCTCTCCTCTACAAGCCTTCCCCTGTCGTCCTCTCCTCCTCTCCCCCTCTCGCCTCTCGTCCTCTCCTCCTCCCCCCCTCTCTCCTCTCGTCCTCTCGTCCTCTCCTCCTCTACACGCCTTCCCCTGTCGTCCTCTCCTCCTCTCCCCTCTCTCGCCCTGTCGTCCTCACCTCCTCTCCCCCTCTCGCCCTCTCCTCCTCTCCCCCTCTCGCCTCTCGTAAAGTCCTCCTCTCACCCTCTCGCCATGTCGTCCTCACCTCCTCTCCCCCTCTCGCCCTGTCGTCCTCTCCTCCTCTCCCCCTCTCGCCTCTCGTCCTCTCATCCTCTCCACCTCTCGCCCTCTCGTCCTCTCCTCCTCTCCCCCTCTCGCCCTGTCGTCCTCTCCTCCTCTCCCCCTCTCGCCTCTCGTCCTCACCTCCTCTTCATGCCTTCCCCTGTCGTCCTCTCCCTCTCCCCCTCTCGCCTCTCGTCCTCTCCTCTACATGCCTTCCCCTGTCGTACTCTCCCTCTCCCTCTCTCGCCTCTCGTCCTCTCCTCCTCTCCCCCTCTCGCCTCTCGTCCTCTCCTCTACATGCCTTCCCCTGTCGTCCTCTCCCTCTCCCTCTCTCGCCTCTCGTCCTCTCCTCCTCTCCCCCTCTCGCCTCTCGTCCTCTCCTCTACAAGCCTTCCCCTGTCGTCCTCTCCTCCTCTCCACCTCTCGCCTCTCGTCCTGTCCTCCTCTCTCCTCTCATCCTCACCTCCTCTACATGCCTTCCCCTGTCGTCCTCTCCTCCTCTCCCCCTCTCGCCTCTCCCCCTCACCTCCTCTACATGCCTTCCCCTGTCGTCCTCTCCTCCTCTCCCCCTCTCGCCTCTCTTCCTCTCCTCTACAAGCCTTCCCCTGTCGTCCTCTCCTCCTCTCCCCCTCTCGACTCTCGTCCTCTCCTCCTCTCCCCCTCTCTTCTCTCGTCCTCTCCTCCTCTACACGCCTTCCCCTGTCGTCCTCTCCCTCTCCCCCTCTCGCCTCTCGTCCTCTCCTCTACATGCCTTCCCCTGTCGTCCTCTCCCTCTCCCTCTCTCGCCTCTCGTCCTCTCCTCCTCTCCCCCTCTCGCCTCTCGTCCTCTCCTCTACAAGCCTTCCCCTGTCTTACTCTCCTCTCCCCCTCTCGCCTCTCGTCCTCTCCTCCTCTCTCCTCTCGTCCTCTCCTCCTCTACACGCCATCCCCTGTCGTCCTCTCCTCCTCTCCCCCTCTCGCCCTGTCGTCCTCACCTCCTCTCCCCCTCTCGCCCTCTCCTCCTCTCCCCCTCTCGCCTCTCGTCCTCTCCTCTAAATGCCTTCCCCTGTCGTCCTCTCCCTCTCCCTCTCTCGCCTCTCGTCCTCTCCTCCTCTCCCCCTCTCGCCTCTCGTCCTCTCCTCTACAAGCCTTCCCCTGTCGTCCTCTCCTCCTCTCCCCCTCTCGCCTCTCGTCCTCTCGTCCTCTCCCCCTCTCTCCTCTCGTCCTCTCCTCCTCTCCCCCTCTCGCCCTGTCGTCCTCACCTCCTCTCCCCCTCTCGCCCTCTCCTCCTCTCCCCCTCTCTCCTCTCGTCCTCTCCTCCTCTACACGCCTTCCCCTGTCGTCCTCTCCTCCTCTCCCCCTCTCGCCCTCTCCTCCTCTCCCCTTCTCGCCTCTCGTAAACTCCTCCTCTCCCCCTCTCGCCCTGTCGTCCTCACCTCCTCTCCCCCTCTCGCCCTGTCGTCCTCTCCTCCTGTCCCCCTCTCTCCTCTCGTCCTCACCTCCTCTCCCCCTCTCGCCCTGTCATCCTCTCCTCCTCTCCCCCTCTCGCCTCTCGTCCTCTCCTCTACAAGCCTTCCCCTGTCGTCCTCTCCTCCTCTCCCCCTCTCGCCTCTCGTCCTCTCGTCCTCTCCCCCTCTCTCCTCTCGTCCTCTCCTCCTCTCCCCCTCTCTCCTCTCGTCCTCTCCTCCTCTCCCCCTCTCGCCTACGTCCTCTCCTCTACAAGCCTTCCCCTGTCGTCCTCTCCTCCTCTCCCCCTCTCGCCTCTCGTCCTCTCCTCCTCTCCCCCTATCGCCTCTCGTCCTCTCCTCCTCTCCCCCTCTCGCCTCTCGTCCTCTCCTCTACAAGCCTTCCCCTGTCGGCCTCTCATCCTCTCCCCCTCTCGCCTCTCGTCCTCTCCTCCTCTCCCCCTCTCGCCTCTCGTCCTCTCCTCCTCTCTCCTCTCGTCCTCTCCTCCTCTACACGCCTTCCCCTGTCGTCCTCTCATCCTCTCCCCCTCTCGCCCTCTCGCCTCTCGTCCTGTCCTCTACATGCCTTCCCCTGTCGTCCTCTCCCTCTCCCACTCTCGCCTCTCGTCCTCTCCTCCTCTCCCCCTCTCGCCTCTCGTCCTCTCCTCCTCTCTCCTCTCGTCCTCTCCTCCTCTACACGCCTTCCCCTGTCGTCCTCTCCTCCTCTCCCCCTCTCGCCCTGTCGTCCTCACCTCCTCTCCCCCTCTCGCCCTCTCCTCCTCTCCCCCTCTCGCCTCTCGTCCTCTCCTCTACATGCCTTCCCCTGTCGTCCTCTCCCTCTCCCTCTCTCGCCTCTCGTCCTCTCCTCCTCTCCCCCTCTCGCCTCTCGTCCTCTCCTCTACAAGCCTTCCCCTGTCGTCCTCTCCTCCTCTCCCCCTCTCGCCTCTCGTCCTCTCCTCCTCTCGTCCTCTCTCCTCTCGTCCTCTCCTCCTCTACACGCCTTCCCCTGTCGTCCTCTCCTCCTCTCCCCCTCTCGCCCTCTCCTCCTCTCCCCTTCTCGCCTCTCGTAAACTCCTCCTCTCCCCCTCTCGCCCTGTCGTCCTCACCTCCTCTCCCCCTCTCGCCCTGTCGTCCTCTCCTCCTGTCCCCCTCTCTCCTCTCGTCCTCACCTCCTCTCCCCCTCTCGCCCTGTCGTCCTCTCCTCCTCTCCCCCTCTCGCCTCTCGTCCTCACCTCCTCTACATGCCTTCCCCTGTTGTCCTCTCCTCCTCTCCCCCTCTTGCCTCTCGTCCTCTCCACCTTCCCCTGTCATCCTCTCCTCCTACCCCCCTCTGCCCTCTCCTCCTCTTCTTCTACCCCCGCTCCATCTCTCATACTCTCCCTCTCTCGCCTCTCGTCCTCTCCTCCTCTCCCCCTCTCGCCTCTCGTCCTCTCCTCTACAAGCCTTCCCCTGTCGTCCTCTCCTCCTCTCCCCCTCTCGCCTCTCGTCCTCTCCTCCTCTCCCCCTCTCTCCTCTCGTCCTCTCCTCCTCTACACGCCTTCCCCTGTCGTCCTCTCCTCCTCTCCCCCTCTCGCCCTGTCGTCCTCACCTCCTCTCCCCCTCTCGCCCTCTCCTCCTCTCCCCTTCTCGCCTCTCGTAAACTCCTCCTCTCCCCCTCTCGCCCTGTCGTCCTCACCTCCTCTCCCCCTCTCGCCCTGTCGTCCTCTCCTCCTGTCCCCCTCTCTCCTCTCGTCCTCACCTCCTCTCCCCCTCTCGCCCTGTCGTCCTCTCCTCCTCTCCCCCTCTCGCCTCTCGTCCTCACCTCCTCTACATGCCTTCCCCTGTTGTCCTCTCCTCCTCTCCCCCTCTCGCCTCTCGTCCTCACCTCCTCTACATGCCTTCCCCTGTCGTCCTCTCCTACTCTCCCCCTCTTGCTTCTCGTCCTCTCCACCTTCCCCTGTCATCCTCTCCTCCTACCCCCCTCTGCCCTCTCCTCCTCTTCTTCTAACCCCTCTCCATCTCTCATACTCTCCCCCCTCTCCCCCTTACCTCCTCTCCTCCTCTACCCTCTCTCCACCTCTCGCTTTCTCCTCCTCTTCTTCTCCTTTCTCCCTCACATTTTCACCTTATAGATGCCTCTTTATACACATACAAACCAGTCTCTTTCACATACAAACCAGTCACTCTCACATACAAACCAGTCACTCTCACATACAAACCAGTCACTCTCACATACAAACCAGTCACTCTCACATACAAACCAGTCACTCTCATATACAAACCAGTCACTCTCACATACAAACCAGTCACTCTCACATACAAACCAGTCACTCTCATGTACAAACCAGTTACTCTCACGTACAAACCAGTCACTCTCATATACAAACCAGTCCCTCTCACATACACACCGGCACTGCTTTTGTGTGAGAGATGAATGTGGTCTCTGGGCCTCTCCTAATAGTTTCATATCCGTGCCATAAATAAAACATTGATACAGCCGGAACACACACACAGTCACAGACAGACACACGCAGATTTCAAAGTGGTGAGGACCGTGTGACAAACTGACAGGACTGCTGTCAGTATCATCGAGTTTCCATGACAACAGCGAGGAGGAGAGAAATGAGAGACACGTACAGAATTCTCTCTTTTTTTCATACGTCTTGCTATGCACTGCTCCCCAACACTACTAATGACTACACGGTGTGCGTGCCAGTCCCAAAGGACGTGTTCTATATAACATAGCCTCCAGCAACTGGGGATGGTAAGGGAGGTGTGTGTGTGTGTGTGTGTGTGTGTGTGTGTGTGTGTGTGTGTGTGTGTATCGTGTATTCGTAGTGTATGCATTGTGAGTGTTATTGTCTAGGTACCTATATACAGTATGTACAGAACATTGACTAACTAACTTGTTGGAAAGGTGGCATCCTATGACGGTGCCACGTTGAAACTCACTAAGCTCTTCATTAAGGCCGCTCTACTGCCAATGTTTGTCTATGGAGATTGTGTGCTCAATTTTATACACCTGTCAGCAATGGGTGTGGCTCAAATAGCCGAATCCACTAATTTGAAGGGGTGTCCACATACTTTTGTATTTGAAGGGGTGTCCGTGGTGTACAGTATATACATTATGTATAGGTGTGTGTTTGTGTGGCGCAGTATGCAGAATGTACTCATCTTAGCATCCTCCAGGCTTTGTGCTGCTCTACTGGGAAACTGTGGCTCAGCCTCTAAACCCACCTAGCTACAAACAATAGATTCCTGACCCTGAGATGCACTGGTAGCCAGTGACTATGACAACCCCACATATTCCTCTTTTTTACTTTTTTTCTGTCTTTACATCCTGAACAAAGAGATCAGACTATAAATGTAGCTATTCCATTATTTATTATTTTCTCTCCCAGTGCATGCCCTGCCTGGTTGCCAGCCACTCACCTGCGGTGGGAGTTCCTGTTGCTATTGACATGGCCACGCCCCGAGCAGCCAGGAGTAGGGCACTTTAGAACATTTTCATACATTGCAAGAACTTAGGACAGACAGGGAGAGGTGAGAGAGACAGCGAGGGGTTAGGAGCACCCAGAGTCAGTGGTTATTGTCCAATTATAATTTGTTAGTGAGCAGAAAAAGTGTCATGCACTGTTACGGTCAACTGTCCTGTTGATGCTCATGCAAGCAGCAGAAAAATAATAGATTGAATCAAGCAGCATTCAAAGTTAGTCGGCGTGTTGTTAGTCATTCTGAAGCATCTTGATGGACTAATCGATAAGAATTGAAAATGGTATCTAGGCAGACATTTGCTGTGATATTTAATGTTACATATGACATATTATAAACTGGGTGGTTCAAGCCCTGAATGCTGATTGGCTATCAGACCGTATATCAAAGGTATGAAAAAACATTTCTGTTTACTGCTGTAATTACGTTGGTAACCAGTTTATCATAGCAATAAGGCACCTCGGGGGTTTGTGGTACATGACCATTATTGTTGCGTTGTGCATAAGAACAGTCCTTAGCCGTGGTGTATTGGCCATATACCACACCTCCTCGTTCCTTATTGCTTAAGTATATATTTCCTTTACAGAAGCAGGAGTAGAGGTAAGTCTGTTAAAAAATAAGTAGTCTCACAAAGAGATGCTTTTATGTATAAAATCTATAGAGGAGACATCACTTTGCATGCAGGCATCAAGCAGGGTGAACGCAAAGAAAGAGAGAGCATCCCCATGCTGATCGGAGGACGACCTCACGTGTCAACCCAACACAAGAACCATGGCAGGGCATTTAGTGGAAAAGAGGTACCCAGAAACTCAAAAGAAAATGAGAAAAAGGTTGTTCTACATTGCACTACGAGAGGGCAACAAACAGTCTAAATGCCCCCAAGCACAGTCAGTACGGAATGCAGTGTGCAGCACTTACTTTCTGGTGGCACCCTGTCCTTGTGGGGGCAGCCTGACAGGCTCCTGTGGTGGGGGTAGAGACCCGTGACGTGGCCTGTCCCATCACAGCCCGGGGTTGGACACTTACTCTCCTTCTTGTCCCCCCTTGAGGAATCTACCAAGGAGATAAAAAAGGGGTGGGCGGTTCAAAGGTAATCTATCAAGGTGAGTGTTCGACTGGTTACTACAGCTACAGCATGTCACCCCTAGAAACCAAAATGAATGAAATGTCCCATCCACTGTTGTTTACCGAACTTCATTTAGAGTGTCATATATTCATATTGTATTTGAACCGTATTATCCCCCCAAATTTAGAGGGTGTAGGACGAAACACAGACTATAGTCACACCTGATTTATCAGTTTATCATGGCAATACATGTTCCCCCCACATTCCCCCCACATTCCCCCCACGTTCGCTGCGGAAAATCTGTGCAATTGTTCAATCCCAACATCCCAGAAATGCAATTTTATATTTCAGAAAAAATGTACACTTGCTGTAGAGATAACACAGAATGACTAAGCCTGTGTGAAACTGGCTTATCAGCAGTTCTCCCATATGTCTATCTGGGGCCTCGCTATCGCTACCATCTCCACCAATCCTCAATGGTCCCCCAAGGACAAGGAACAATCCCAACTATGTTGAGCAGAGGCCGTGTGTATGAACATTGTCTCTGTGCGTCACAGCTAGATTGTTTTTATTTAGAACTAGTAATGGATCACAGAGCTATCAATATTCCTGACCCCATGGCAACATTAGAAAAATGAAATCCCCCACAAGGCCATAGTCCCTGCCTTTGATGATGAAGATTTTGAATTGAAATAACTTGATGATAGATTAACTAATGCGATTATGACCATTCGAAAAAAAGAACTAGCATGTTGCCAGATCTGTAAGGTCTTACCAAAGCCTTATATAGCCCTGGGTCTTACTAGTACAGTCACCTATATGGTCTTCAGACTACAATTATACGTAATATTCCTTGAGACCTCCCCACTAGCTTCCTGTGCTAATGGAAGTTAATAACACACCATTACAGTACATATCTGTGATGACCACCAATGGGTGGTCCTTAATAATAGTAATTTTGTTATGCGATTTTTGCATGATTTCACGCCTGCCATTCAACATCCTGTGGCTACTGTTGGCAAGATGTGTTGTGGAAGACGACAAGCAATGGGCAGAATTACCTGGAGAAATGACTTCAAGTGACTTTGGATTTCTACTACTTCAGTATAATAGGAACTTAAATGTCACATATTATAAGGTTAAATAATGCCTGAACATCCAATTCAGTGTGGTTTCTGAATATAGCAGTGATAACACCCAACATTGGCTACTGCATATATTGATCTGACGCCTCTATGTCACACCCTGATCTGTTTCACTTGTCTTTGTGATTGTCTCCACCCCCCTCCAGGTGTCGCCCACCTTCCCCATTATCCCCTGTGTATTTATACCGGTTTGTCTGTTTGTCTGTTGCCAGTTCGTTTGTTGCCAGTTCGTCTTGTTTGTCAAGTCAACCAGCCTTTTTGGTATCAGCTCCTGCTCTCAGTCTCTCTTTTCTTGTCCTCCTAGTTTTGGCTCTTGCCTGTCCTGACCCTAAGCCTGCCTGCCTTCCTGTACATTTGCCCTGTTGCTGAAATAAACATTGTTACTTCGACACGGTCTGCATCTGGGTCTTACCTTGTCCTGATACTGTATGGATCTTTAAAGTTTATAGAAGAACAATTTGATCTTCAGTTCAACCAAATCAAATAAAATGTTATTGGTCGCATACACATACAGTATTTAGCAGATATTATTGCGGGTGTAGAGAAATGCTTGTGTTCCTAGCTCCAACAGTGCAGTAATATCAAACTATACAAAAAAATCTAAAAGTAAAACATTTTAATTAAGAAATAATAGAACGAGCAATGTCCGAGTGGCATTGACTACACTACTGTAGAATACAGAATATACAGGTGAAGTCGGAAGTTTACATACACCTTAGCCAAATCCATTTTCACAATTCCTGACAATTAATCCAATACCTTGACTTTGTTGACCTTAAGCCATTTTGCCACAACTTTGAAATCATGATTGGGGTCATTGTCCATATGGAAGACCCATTTACGACCAAGCTTTAACTTCCTGACGGATGTCTTGAGATGTTGCTTCAATATATCCACATCATTTTCCTCCCTCATGATGCCATCTATTTTGTGAAGTGCACCAGTCCATCCTGCAGCAAAGCACCACCACAACATGATGCTGCCATCCCCGTGGTTCCCGGTTGGGATGGTGTTCTTCAGCTTGCAAGCCTCCCCCTTTTTCCTCCAAACATAATGATGGTCATTATGGCCAAACAACTCTATTTTTGTTTCATCAGACCAGAGGACATTTCTCCAAAAAGTATGGTCTTTGTACCCATGTGCAGTTGCAATCCGTAGTCTGTCTTTTTATGGTGGTTTTGGAGCAGTGGCTTCTTCCTTGCTTAGTGGCCATTCAGGTTATGTCGATATAGGACTCGTTTTACTGTGGATATAGATACTTTTGTACCTGATTCCTCCAGCATGTTCACAAGGTCATTTGCTGTTGTTCTCGGATTGATTTGCACTTTTCGCACCAAAGTACGTTCATCTCTAGGAGACAGAAAGGGGTTTCTTCCTGAGCAGTATGATGCATGGTCCCATGGTGTTTATACTTTCGTACTATTGTTTGTACAGATGAACGTGGTACCTTCTGGCATTTGGAAATTGCTCCCAAGGATGAACCAGACTTGTAGAGGCCTACAACTTTTTTTCTGAGGTCTTGGCTGATTTCTTTAGATTTTCCCATGATGTCAAGCAAAGAGGCACTGAGTTTGAAGGTAGACCTTGAAATACATCCACAGGTACACCTCGAATTGACTCAAATGATGTCAATTAGCCTATCAGAAGCTTCTAAAGCCATGACATAATTTTCTGGAATTTTCCAAGCTGTTTAAAGGCACACTCAACTTAGTGTATGTAAACTTCTGACCCAGTGGAATTGTGATACAGTGAATTATAAGTTAATTATCAGTGAACAATTGTTGGAAAGATTACTTGTTTCATGCACAAAGTAGATGTCCTAACCGACTTGCCAAAACTATAGTTTGTTAACAAGAAATTTGTGGAGTGATTGAAAAACTAGTTTAGTGACTCCAACCTGAGTCTATGTAAACTTCCGACTTCAACTGTACATATGAAATGAGTAAAACAGTACGTAAACATTATTAAAGTGACCAGTGTGTGTGTGACCAGGGCAGACGAGTAGCTACAGTATTAAACTTAAAGATCAATGTCTTTTGTGTCCTTTGGAATGTTACTCAAAACACAGCATCTCTGTCCAACGACCATGAACGTGCCACCACCACCCATCTGATACTACCGTAATGACCCGGTCTGAAATGTTGCTCATTCATCTGCTCTGACGCTATCTTATGGATTAATAACAGCATACACAGAGATGGGATGGCTCGCTCCCATGCTTGACAAGCCAAGCGTCTGATGTTAGCATGCCAGACTATTTTACCAACATAAGTTTGAAATCGACGCTGCCACTGCAATATACAGCATGGAGACCAGCTGGGGGAAATGTTTCTGTCCCAGGGAGTAGCTGAACTATTGGGCAAGGGGTCAAGTAAATGTCCAATATTACTAGATCCATGGGCTAAAAAAGATATCAGAGTTATTCAGCTTGATGTTACGTAATTCTGTTTCTGTGGGCCCTATTGGCATCTGTTGAAACCTATTTCAGCAGGAACTGATAGCCTACGTCTTTAAGAGTTAATTTAATATCACGTCTACATACATTCCATACCTTTGTCTGTACATTATACCTTGAATCTATTCTATCGCGCCCAGAAACCTGCTCCTTTCACTCTCTGTTCCGAACGTACTAGACGACCAGTTCTGATAGCCTTTAGCCATACCCTTAACCTACTCCTCCTCTGTTCCTCTGGTGATGTAGAGGTTAATCCAGGCCCTGCAGTGCCTAGCTCCACTCCCACTCCCCAGGTGCTCTCATTTGTTGACTTCTGTAACCGTCAAAGCCTTGGTTTCATGCATGTTAACATTAGAAGCCTCCTCCCTAAGTTTGTTTTATTCACTGCTTTAGCACACTCCGCAAACCCGGATGTCCTAGCCGTGTCTGAATCCTGGCATAGGAAGTCCACCAAAAACCCTGAAATGTCTATCCGTAACCAAAACATTTTCCGACAAGATAGAACTGCCAAAGGGGGCGGTGTTGCAATCTAATGCAAAGATAGCCTGCAGAGTTCTGTCTTGCTATCCAGGTCTATAGCCAAAAAATTTGAGCTTCTATTTTTAAAAATCCACCTTTCCAGAAACAAGTCTCTCACCGTTGCCACTTGCTATAGACCACCCTCTGCCCCCAGCTGCGCCCTGGACACCATATGTGAATTGATTGCCCCCAATCTATCTTCAGAGCTCGTGCTGCTAGGTGACCTAAACTGGGACATGCTAAACACCCCGGACATTCTACAATCCTAGCTTGATGCCCTCAATTTCACACAAATTATCAATGAACCCACCAGGTACAACTCCAAATCCGTTAACACGTGCACCCTCATAGATATCATCCTAACCAAATTGCCCTCCAAATACACCTCTGTCAAACGACCACACCTCATCACTATCAAACTAAACCACTTCTGCAAGCAGGCCTTTCTAATTGACCTGGCCCAGGTATCCTGGATGGATATTGACCTCATGCCGTCAGTAGAGGATGCCTGGTTATTCTTTAAAAGTGCCTTCCTCACCATCTTAAATAAGCATTCCCCATTCAAAACATTTTGAACCAGGAACAGATATAGCCCTTGGTTCTCTCCAGACCTGACTGCCCTTGACCAGCACAAAACATCCTGTGGCGTTCTGCATTAGCAGAAATTTGCATCTTGTAGCACAAACTCAAAAATGTTCCGGGACACTGTAAAGTCCATAGAGAATATGAGCACCTCCTCCCACCTGCCCACTGTTCTGAGGCTAGGAAACACTGTCACCACCGATAAATCCACTAGAATTGTGAATTTCAATATGCATTTTTCTATGACTACCCCTACCCTGATCAACAGCTCTCCACCCCCCACAGCAAATCGCCCAAGCCTCCACCATTCCTCATTCACCCAAATCCAGATAGCTGATGTTCTGAAAGAGCTGCAAAATCTGGAACCCTACAAATCAGCCGGGCTAGACAATCTTGACCCTCTATTTTTATTATCTGCCGAAATTGTTGCAACCCCTATTACTAGCCTGTTCAACCTCTCTTCAAAGGGGGAGACCCTCTAGACCCGAACTGCTACAGACCTATATCTATCATACCCTGCCTTAATAAGGTCTTCGAAAGCCAAGTTAACAAACAGATTACCAACCATTTCGAATCCCACCGTACCTTCTCCGCTATGCAATCTGGTTTCCGAGCTGGTCAAGGGTGCACCTCAGCCTCAAGGTCCTAAACGATATCATAACCGCCATTGATAAGAGACATTACTGTCTAGCTGAAATTCATCGGCCTGGCCAAGGCTTTTGACTCTGTCAATCAACACATTCTTATTGGCAGACTCAACAGCCTTGGTTTCTCAAATGATTGCCTCGCCTGGTTTACCAACTACATCTCGGATAGAGTTCAGTGTGTCAAATCGGAGGGCCTGTTGTCCGGACCTCTGGCAGTCTCTATGGGAGGGCACAGGGTTAAACTCGGGCCGACTTTCTTCTTTGTATATATCAATGATGTTGCTCTTGCTGCTGGTGATTCTCTGATCCACCTCTACGCAGACGACACCATTCTGTATACGTCTGGCCCTTCTTTGGACACTGTGTTAACTAACCTCCAGACGAGCTACAATGCCATACAACTCTCCTTCTGTGGCCTCCAACTGCTCTTAAATGCAAGTAAAACTAAATGCATGCTCTTCAACCGATCACTGCCTGCACCTGCCCGCCCGTCCAGCATCACTACTCTGGACGGTTCTGACTTAGAATATGTGGACAACTACAAATACTTAGGTGTCTGCTTAGACTGTAAACTCTCCTTCCAGCCTCACATTAAGCATCTCCAATCCAAAATTAAATTTAGAATCGGCTTCCTATTTCGCAATAAAGCATTCTTCAATCTTGCTGCCAAACATAGCCTCGTAAACCTGACCATCCTACCGATCCTCGACTTCGGCGATGTCATTTACAAAATAGCCTCCAACACTCTACTCAACAAATTGGATGCAGTCTACCACAGTGCAATCCATTTTGTCACCAAAGCCCAATATACTACCCACCACTGCGACCTGTACACTCTCGTTGGCTGGCCTTTGCTTCATACTCGTCCCCAAACCCGCTGGCTCCAGGTCATCTACAAGTCTCTGCTAGGTAAAGCCCGCCTTATCTCAGCTCACTGGTCACCATAGGAGCACCCACTCGTTGCACGCGCTCCAGCAGGTGTATCTCACTGGTCACCCCCAAAGCCAATTCCTCATTTGGTCGCCTTTCCTTCCAGTTCTCTGCTGCCAATGACTGGACTGAACTGCAAAAATCACTGAAGCAGGATACTCATATCTCCCTCACTAGATTTAAGCACCAGCTATCAGAGCAGCTCACAGATCACTGCACCTGTACATAGCCCAACCAACTACCTCATCCCCATACTGTATTTATTTATTTATCTTGCTCCTTTGCACACCAGTATCTCTACTTGCACATTCCAGTGTTTAATTGCTATATTGTAATTACTTCGCCACCATGGCCTATTTATTGCCTTAACTCCCTTATTCTACCTCATTTGCACTCACTGTATATAGATTTTTCTACTGTATTATTGACTGTATGTTTGTTCATTCCATGTGTAACTCTGTGTTGTTGTATGTGTCGAATTGCTTTGCTTTATCTTGGCCAGGTCACAGTTGTAAATGAGAACTTGTTCTCAACTGGCCTACCTGGTTAAATAAAGGTGAAATAAAAATCAAATTAAAACAATTAACCGAAATGCTGTTGACACTGAGTGCAACATAAATACTGAACAGATCAGGGTGAAGATACTAGCTGACATAGGGGCTATTGTGTGAATGGGGAGAGTGTTGAGATTTTCAGGAAGTGGTTACCTTTAGGGTAGTATGCTCTCTTTGACCCGTCGTGGTGCATTCTGGACTTGCGCTCCTCAGCCCCGCTGCTCTGTCGGGGGCTGTGCTCGCCGCGATGGTGGTGATTATGATTGTCCCTCCGGACCACCGCATGATGTCCCTCCAAGGCCATGCGGTCCCTCATGACCTTGGCTCGCTCCGACTCCATAGCAATGGCCTTCTCCAGCAGGGACAGGTTGCCTTTTGTCATGTCGAAGGCCTCTTCTGAGCGATCCGAGGCCACCGATGTGGTGTCCTCATCCCCGTCCTGGTGGCAGCTGGCCGAGTAGCCCGTCCTTGAGGCCGGGCTCAACTGCTCCTCCAGCTTCATCAGGTTGACCATGTCTGAGTAGTTGCGCTCCAGGGACCCACGCTCGTCTGGCTGCTGGCCCTGCTGGCAGCTCTCGTACCTGGGCAAGTGGTGGTGGTCCTGAGGCTGGTGCTGAGCCTGATGGTGCTGGTGGTCGGTTTGGTGCAGTAGGTGGTGGTGGGGCTGGTGAGTGTGGTGGTTCTGATGTGCCTGGTAGTGGTGCAGGCCCGGGTGTCCAGGGCGGTCAGATGGAGACGTCTCGTTTAGCTTGCGGGCCAGGTCAAAGCACTGGTTCCTCAGACACTCCAGGCTGTTGAGACACACCTCCTCTTCGCTCTCCTCAGCCTGACCCCTGACCCCATGATGGTGGGACCGGCCGTTTGGATGCTCGCCGTCATCCACCCCTTCTAGGCAGCCGTCTTCAGGCAGCATGGCACCGTGGCCCTGCGCCAACAGCTTGAGTGAATCCACTGTCTCCCTGACCACGTCACTGTCCAGGTCCACGCTCAACTCGCCCTTCCTGCTCCCGCCGCGCTCGCTAGCCTCTTCCTCATCATCATCATCGTCCTCGCCGGCACTGTTGGAGGAGTTGCTGTTCATCTCTGACTCGGTCATGGCCTGGTAGGCAGCGTCCTCTGCTATCTTCCCCAGGTTGAGAAGGGACTTGGCCACCAGCTCATCGTAGTTTTCATACTCTTCCCCGTTAGGGCCGATGTTTGGACCGGGGCCGCTGTTGTTGTTGTTGTTGTCCTTCTGTCCCATCGAGTGATGCCTTGATTGTCCACTATTTTTGTAGCGGTTCCCTGTGGTCATGAAAGGAAGGATAGACCTTTCAGCCCTTACTATAGTTGGATAGATGAAGAACAAGACCATCATAGTTTAATTATTTGGGATATTAATATGAAATTCAACATCTTTCAAAAACATTCCATCTAGTTAGATTTTGATCTGCCTTTGATCTTGCAGTTCTGTGATTTTTACTATCAATCCCATCAATGTATTACTTATTGTACAATGGTTTGGATATTAATCATCACATTTAATGGATTATGTTTGCATTAATAGTTTGATGTTGTGCATCATATATTTGGCCAGTCATTACCAGTATTAAATCCTTTAAACAAAATGCGTAAAAGTCAAATCCAATATATCTAGTACGACTAATAAACCAAATGCCAAATTAATCCATTCAAATTAATTTACTTTTCAACTAATCATGGATCATGAGTCAATGTGGTTGTAATAATACATTTCAGTGTTGATTTTAGGGACAGCGGCATATGAGACCGTGGGAGGGAATGAAAGAGGCGTATGAGGTGTTCCGGTTCGGGAGCACGAAATGTCCTCGGAGAAGGCATTTCCATGGGGGGGGGGGTTAATAACTCGGCGAGCTCCTCTCTCGATAGCTCTTGAAGGCACTGTCAGAAGCGATTGAGGACAAGAGAGAGAGAGAGAGGGAGACAGAGGAAGATGGAGTGCCGATGGAGGGAGAGCAGGCGCATCTGGTGCACCGAAGGTAGAGAACCACTTATTATACACCCCCCTCCACCTGAGGATCTTACTGGCCACATGCTCACGGAGACCATCATGCCTCTCTCCCTCTGCCCAGACAGACCCCTTTCACCAATTCTATTCTCTCTGAGGTATTATGCCTCCGTCTCTCCATGATTGGGTATGGCTCTCACTGGCCACATCAAAGGTGCATCACTTTGATTAGAAGTATATCTTTGATTCAAGGACCTCATTTCTAGTGGCAGCTTATTAGTCCATCAAATAACTCCCAGCTCCACCCAACTCTATCACCCTCTCTTATTTCCCCAGAAACATTGGAAATATGCACTCACCTGGCTCATGGTGCATTTCTTCCTCCTCTTCTTCCTCATGTTCATCTTCATCACCCTCATCCTCCTCCTCCTCTTGCTCCTCCTCTTCTTCTTGCTCTTCATCATCCCCATCCTCTGCTTCCTCGTCTTCCTCTATCCCATCCTCCACCTGTTCTACCTCTACTGGCCCTACTACCGCTCTCTCCCTCTCCACCTCTTCCTCCTCTTCCTCCTCTTCCCCTTCCTCATCACCTTGCTCCTCGTTATCCTCCGAAAATCCTTCCTCCTCCTCCATCTCTTCTCCCTCTTCCTCTCCCTCACCTTCCTCCTCTTCCCCTTCCTCCTGGATCTCCCCCTCTAACTCCCCCTGCTCCTTCTCCTCCCTCTCATCCATGGGTTCAGGTTCATAGCAGGGGAAGATGGCAACAGTGTCCTCCTCTGGGTTGGGAGGGGTTAAGAAGGGCCTCCTCTTGGGGGCAGGCTCCAGAGGCTGTTTCTCCTGGGTCTTCCTCTTTTTGGCCAGGGGGCAACCATAGACACTAAATGCAAGACATGAGAGGAGTAGAGATTTGTTCAATGGCCTTAATGAGATAAGGGTTCTGTATCTCTAGAGATACCGTGTTATAGCCAGATATAGCCAATCTGGCACAATGTTAATGACTTCTATATCAGTTCAAATCCGGAGGATTCATAATGCAGTCCAACAGGCTCAGAGAGAACGTCAATCATTGCATAATGTCAACTAAACAAGAATCAAAATATATATTTTTTAACCAATTGTACATACATACAGGAAAATGCATTCTCTACTTCAATTACATTCCCAAATGCCACTGCATTTCAAAAACCCAGCAGACATCGTTTAGAAGACTCAGCCTCCAAAATGTAAAACCAATGCTTATTCAACCAGCCCTCAATTACACAACCAGCCCTCAATTACATTCCCATAATAATCACTAGCTGTTGAGAGATTTCCATTTAATTGCTCAAAAGCAGTGAGTGAAATTAGGCATGGTTTTAAAACCTCTCTGGGAGAGAGTCTAGTTTCCTGAATTTCCGTCTGACTGACATGCCCTGTTACTCAGGCCCAGAAGCCAGGATATGCATAATTGGTAGCATTGGATAGAAAACACTTTGAAGTTTCTAAAACTGTTAAAATAATGTCTGAGACTAAAAGAGAATAGATATGGCAGGCGGAAATCCGAAGATTCCACTAGATGTCAACAGTCTTTATTCAAGATTTCAGGTTTTTTGAAAAACAAGCAAGAATTTTGAGTTTTGGTGAGGAGATCACCGGAACAATCAATCTTTGGGCGTGCGAGGGAGAGGGCGCGCGCTTACTAATTTTGCTTTCCTATTGAACATACTACTTTCCATATGAAATATTATAGTTTATTTACATTTTAGAGTACCTGAGCATTAAATAGAAATGTCGTTTGACTTGTTTGGACGAAGTTCAGAGGTAGCTATTTGGACTCCTATGTCTGCATGTTGAACAAGTGGATTACTGAAATTACTTTTTGGGATAAAAAGAAGGATTTTATCTAACAAAAGGACCATTCATGTTGTAGCTGGGACCCTTGATGTGGGGTGCCGCCCTAGACAATTGCATGGTATGCTTTCGCCGTAAAGCCTATTGTAAATCAGACAACGCAGTTAGATTAACAAGAATGTAAGCTTTTAAATGATTTAAGATACTTGTACGTTCATGAATGTTTAATATTACAATTATATATTTGAATTGCGCGCCCTCCAATTTCACCGGATGTTGTCGGCTGGTGTCCCGCTAGAGGGACGCATAACCCTAAGTTAATGTGGATGTCAGGAAATCAATTACTTTATTTCCATATCTAGGGGCTTATATATAGTTTGGAAGGAAATGTTGAAGGTTGCTGTTCTTTATCAATGAGACTAGATTAGACAGTGATGAGATGCCACAGTTCTTTGAGTGGATGTGAAATAGTAGTAGTAGCCTGGATTCCACACTCAACATTGCTCTGCCTGTTTCACCATTGTTGAAGGGAAACAAAAGTGAAACAGAGGGATACTCAGTGTGGAGTCCACAGGGGCACACTCCAACACTCAGACATCATTTACAAATGCAGTATATGTATTTAGGGAGTCCGCCAGATCAGAGGCAGTAGGGATTGATATATATTGATAGGTGCATAAGTTAGACCACATTGCTGTCCTACCTGAGCATTTGATATGTAATAAGAACCTTTGGGTGTCAGGGGAAATGTGTCAGGGGAAATGTGTCAGGCGGAAATGTGTCAGGGGAAATGTGTCAGGGGGAAATGTGTGAGGGGGAAATGTGTCAGGGGGAAATGTGTGAGGGGGAAATGTGTCAGGGGGAAATGTGTCAGGGGAAATGTGTCAGGGGAAATGTGTCAGGGGGAAATGTGTCAGGGGGAAATGTGTCAGGGGGAAATGTGTCAGGGGAAATGTGTCAGGGGGAATGTGTCAGGGGAAATGTGTCAGGGGAAATGTGTCAGGGGAAATGTGTCTGGGAAAATGAGTAAGAAGTACAAGTAAAACTTGTCAAAAACATAGTAAAGTACAAATACCTAAAAAAATGACTTAAGTACTTTACACCACTGCTCACATGCTTGGTTAGGAGTCATTGGGCTGTACAATGGCCCACATTTCTACTCTATTTACTCTGGGTTATCCCCCCTCCCACTCAGCCAATGGATCCGGCCTAGCCTGCCCTAATGTGTGCAAATCTACTGTCTCATTTAGACTGAAAGACCACCGGCACAACAAGGACACGTTGCCAGCTAATGGGCCTCTCTATTTTTACTCCATTTGGAATTATAAGTACTAACAATTAGGGTACACACACACGGAGAACTGCTCCAACACAACACATCAAGCGCAACTGGGAGATCAATGTCCTATCAATTTCCTAACTCTACCTACATGTACATACTAGCTCAACTAACAGGTGCCCCTCCACATTGACTCTGTACCGGCACTCCCCTGTATATATTGTTAATTTTTACTGCTGCTCTTTAATTACTTGTTACTTTTATCCCTTATTCTTATCTATATTTTTTGGAAACTGCACTATTGGTTAGGGGCTCGTAAGTAAGCGTTTCACTGTAAGTTGAAATGTTGTATATACCTGTTGTATTCAGCACATGTGACTAATGAAAATTTATTTTATTTGATTCAGCTACACAGACTAGAGAATAACAACAAAAATATACATTTTCAGGGAGAGTACAGGCTGTGATCAGAGAAGAATCCATTTTCCTTTGCATACATTTTACATTTCTTTATTTTGCACTGGTGTCTTCTTCTCTTCCTTTTATCCTACAGCTGTCAGGCAGATAGCTTGCGGGTGCAAACTGTGGACTGTATACTGTCTCAGTGTGTGTAAGTGTGCCTGCTCCACTCAGTATGACCTTGGACACCTCAACGTCTCCCACAGGCAGGCCACACCAATTAAAATTCCACAGGTAATTAAGCCAAATATGAATAAGGGAACACTGCAGACAATTTGGAGAAGGATTGTGCTGTAATTATGTGGAGGGAGAGAGAGAGAGAGAGAGAGAGAGGGAGAGAAAGAGAAGGAGAGAGAGAGCGAGAGAGAGAGAGAGAAAGAGAAATAGAGAGAGGGAGAGGGAGAGGGAGAGGGAGAGGGAGAGGGAGAGGGAGAGGGAGAGGGAGAGGGAGAGGGAGGGGGGGAGAGAGAGAGAGAGAGAGAGAGGGAGAGAGAGAGAGAGAGAGAGAGAGAGAGAGAGAGAGAGAGAGAGAGAGAGAGGGAGAGGGACAGACAGACACAGACAGACAGACAGACAGACAGACAGACAGACAGACAGACAGACAGACAGACAGACAGACAGACAGACAGACAGACAGACAGACAGACAGACAGACAGACAGACAGAGACTGCATGCAGAATTCTGCAATAACATCCTCCGTGTACAACGTAAAACACCAAATAATGCACCAAATAATTATCAAAATCCAGAAAAGTGCTGTTAAATTCTACAACCACATAAAAGGATGTGATCCAAAACCTTCCAACACAAAGCCATCCCCTACAGAGAAATGAACCTGGAGAAGAGCCCCCTAAGCAGTGGTGTAAAGTACTTAAGTAAAAATACTTTAAAGTACAACTTAAGTTTTGGGGTATCTGTATTTTACTTCACTATTTATGCAGTGCCTTGCGAAAGTATTCGGCCCCCTTGAACTTTGCGACCTTTTGCCACATTTCAGGCTTCAAACATAAAGATATAAAACTGTATTTTTTTGTGAAGAATCAACAACAAGTGGGACACAATCATGAAGTGGAACTACATTTATTGGATATTTCAAACTTTTTTAACAAATCAAAAACTGAAAAATTGGGCGTGCAAAATTATTCAGCCCCTTTACTTTCAGTGCAGCAAACTCTCTCCAGAAGTTCAGTGAGGATCTCTGAATGATCCAATGTTGACCTAAATGACTAATGATGATAAATACAATCCACCTGTGTGTAATCAAGTCTCCGTATAAATGCACCTGCACTGTGATAGTCTCAGAGGTCCGTTAAAAGCGCAGAGAGCATCATGAAGAACAAGGAACACACCAGGCAGGTCCGAGATACTGTTGTGAAGAAGTTTAAAGCCGGATTTGGATACCGAAAGATTTCCCAAGCTTTAAACATCCCAAGGAGCACTGTGCAAGCGATAATATCGAAATGGAAGGAGTATCAGACCACTGCAAATCTACCAAGACCTGGCCGTCCCTCTAAACTTTCAGCTCATACAAGGAGAAGACTGATCAGAGATGCAGCCAAGAGGCCCATGATCACTCTGGATGAACTGCAGAGATCTACAGCTGAGGTGGGAGACTCTGTCCATAGGACAACAATCAGTCGTATATTGCACAAATCTGGCCTTTATGAAAGAGTGGCAAGAAGAAAGCCATTTCTTAAAGATATCCATAAAAAGTGTAGTTTAAAGTTTGCCACATCCACCTGGGAGACACACCAAACATGTGGAAGAAGGTGCTCTGGTCAGATGAAACCAAAATTGAACTTTTTGGCAACAATGCAAAACGTTATGTTTGGCGTAAAAGCAACACAGCTGAACACACCATCCCCACTGTCAAACATGGTGGTGGCAGCATCATGGTTTGGGCCTGCTTTTCTTCAGCAGGGACAGGGAAGATGGTTAAAATTGATGGGAAGATGGATGGAGCCAAATACAGGACTATTCTGGAAGAAAACCTGATGGAGTCTGCAAAAGACCTGAGACTGGGATGGAGATTTGTCTTCCAACAAGACAATGATCCAAAACATAAAGCAAAATCTACAGTGGAATGGTTCAAAAATAAACATATCCAGGTGTTAGAATGGCCAAGTCAAAGTCCAGACCTGAATCCAATCGAGAATCTGTGGAAAGAACTGAAAACTGCTGTTCACAAATGCTCTCCATCCAACCTCACTGAGCTCGAGCTGTTTTGCAAGGAGGAATGGGAAAAAATTTCAGTCTCTCAATGTGCAAAACTGATAGAGACATACCCCAAGCGACTTACAGCTGTAATCGCAGCAAAAGGTGGCGCTACAAAGTATTAACTTAAGGGGGCTGAATCATTTTGCACGCCCAATTTTTCAGTTTTTAATTTGTTAAAAAAGTTTGAAATATCCAATAAATGTCGTTCCACTTCATGATTGTGTCCCACTTGTTGTTGATTCTTCACAAAAAAATACAGTTTTATATCTATATGTTTGAAGCCTGAAATGTGGCAAAAGGTCGCAAAGTTCAAGGGGGCCGAATACTTTTGCAAGGCACTGTATTTTTGCCAATTTTACTTTTACTTCACTACATTCCTAAAGAAAATAATGTAAGTTTTACTCCATACGTTTTCCTTGACACCCAAAAGTTGAATGCGTAGCAAGATAGGAAAATGGTCAAATTCACACACCAGGAGAACATCCCTGGTTATCCCTACTGCCTCTGATCTGGTAGAGTCACAAAACCCAAATGCTTTGTTTGTAAATATGTCTGTATTGGAGCGTGCCCCTGACTCTCCGTAACTAAACAAAAATCTTAAAAATGTGGATTTTGAAATTATTTATACTTTTACTTTTGATACTTGAGTAAATTTTTAAAATTACATTTACTTTTGATACTTAGGTATATTTAAAGCCAAATACTTTTATACATTTACGCAAGTAGTATTTTACTGGGTGACTTTCACTTTTACTTGAGTCATTTTCTATTAAGGTATCTTTACTTTTACTCAAGTATGACAAATGGGTACCTTTTCCACCACTGCCCCTAAGCAAGCTGGTCCTGGGGCTCTGTTCACAAAAAGACCTCACAGAGCCCCAGGACAGCAACACAAATAGACAAATAAATCATGAGAAAACAAAATGATGATTACTTCACACATTGGAAAGAATTAACAAAAAAAACAGAGCAAACTAGAATGCTATTTGGCCCTAAACAGAGCGTACACAGTGGCAGAATACCTGACCACTGTGACTGACCCAAAATTAAGGAAATCTTTAAATATGGACAGATTCAGCGAGCATAGCCTTGCTATTAAGAAAGGCCGCCGAAGGCAGACCTGGCTCACAAAGAGAAAACACACTGCCCACAAAATGAGGTGGAACCTGATCTGCACTTCCTAATATATCTAATATATCCCATATCTATTGGGTAAAATACCAAGATTTGTTAACAGTTGCCACAAGAAAAGGGCAACCAGTGAAGACCAAAAACCATTGTAAATACAACCTATATTTATATTTATTTATTTTCCCTTTGTACATTTGCACATCATTACAACACTGTATATAGACATCACCTTTTGTGAGTGTAATGTTTACTGTACATTTTTTATTGTTTATTTAACTTTGGTTTATTTTCTATTTCACTTGCTTTGTTAATGTTAACATATGTTTCCTATCCATGCCAATAAAGACCCTTATATTGAAATTTAATTAAAATTACATTTAGAAAGGACAGAGAGCGAGGGAGAGGGAGAGAGAGAGAGAGAGAGAGGGAGAGAGAGAGGGAGAGAGAGAGAAAGAGAGAGAGAGGGAGAGAGGGGGAGGGAGAGGGAGAGAGAGAGAGAGAGAGAGAGGGAGAGAGAGAGAGAGAGAGAGGGAGAGAGAGAGAGAGAGAGAGAAAGAGAGAGAGAGGGAGAGAGGGGGAGGGAGAGGGAGAGAGAGAGAGAGAGTTTTTTGAGTTTTTATAAAACCTTTATTTTTTACTCAAGTGTTAACATAAATAATGACACACTGCCTTTTCAGAAATGAAATAACAAATGTAATTACTAAACAAAAATAAATACATAACATATACATTCAACTTATTTCAGCAGCAAAAAATAATTTCCCCTCCTCTACAAAACAAAGCGCTCCTTCGTAGGCCCACTTCTCCTCAAATAATAGGAGATCTTTTACAGCTGAAAAGAACTCAAAATCTACTTTTATTCTTGCTTTCACTAAACCTTTAAAAACACATCTTACATCCTGCCCATATCCCGTTTCTATCTTATGTTTCCTACTCAGAAAAATTGACATCTTAGCTTGTCCCAAAATAAAATTTAACATTTTACATTTTCTTTTCTGTTGTTTACTATATTGAAACCCCAAAATAAAAACAGTGTTATTGAAAAACTCCCCTACAGCTTTAAACAAAGATTCCAACATTTCCAATAGCGGTTTTCTCCTCTCACACTCCATAAAACAGTGAAAAATGGTTTCTCTTATATTACAAAAAGGACATCCATCTCTAACATCTGAGTTAATAACAGATACAAAAGCATTAACTGCAATGATGCCATGTAAAACCCTCCATTGCATATCACCAGTACCCTTTTGTAACGGTGGCTTGTACAGTGCTCTCCATGCTGGCTTTACCTTGTCATCAATGCCCAATTTTACCCTCCATGGAGTATCTTTTCTATTTTTCAATTTATCTTTATTCAACACCTTGACACAATTCCTTCCCATTCACCTCATCCAAACCCACCTCCTCCAACCCTCTCAAATCCAGCAATAACGCCTTTCTTTCTGACTCTGGGATATTTGGTGTAATCCCTAGTTTTGGAAACGAGACGTCTTCATCTTGCACCTTCTTCTTGTGGCTACTAAGCATATCCCATTCTTCCGCTGACAGAGCCTTCCTACAGCTCCCCAGCATTTGTCCGACAATCCTTTCCGACCTCATCCCCAAATGTTCAGCCACCCTTCTTCCATCCATTAAGGCGGGCCCAGCCATGGCCATTAACTGTCTTAAGGTGATGATTTTCCCCTTCACCAGAATCTTGGAGAAATGTGGAACAGCTGCAGTTGTACAATCCAGTCTTGCCCCATACACCAGAGGTTCCTCCAACAGCCAATGCACTGACTCCGCTGAAGTTCTTCTGGACACCTTCATTATGCTCCACACTCTGAGAAGGCCTCTATAAAATGGAGGTACTCCCTCCCTAGAAATCTGGCTACTATCAACCAGAAATAAAGCCTTCTTTAAACCTAATCCTCCAACCCGCTGTAATATAAGACCTGCCACCCCTCTCCACACCACATTTTCCGGTCCATAAAGCAGCCTTTGAATAAACTGAAACCGGAAAGCAGCAGCCCTACTAGCAAGATGTACAAGACCTTGTCCCCCCTCCTCTTTTGACAAATACAAAACACTTTGTGGAAACCAGTGATATTTATCCCAAAAGAAATCCACAATAATTGCCTGTATCTTAGCCAGAAGGCCAGATGGTGGTTCTAAAACTGACAACCGATGCCACAGTGCAGAGGCAATCACATTGTTAACTATAATAGTGCGCCCTCTATATGACATACGAGATAGTAACCAACGCCATCTCCTCATCCTCCCTTCCACCATTTCAACCACCCCACTCCAATTTTTTTCCATAGTCCCCTCATCTCCTAGATACACTCCAAGATACTTAAAACCTCCCTTACACCATTCTAGCCCCCCTGGCAAAGCCATGATCCCTCCAGACCATTCTCCAATCTGTAAAGCACAACTCTTTTCCCAATTTACCTTTGCAGAGGATATTCCCCTAAAACGATCAACCATTAGACTCAAGCTATCCACCTCCGCTTGATTTTTCACTAGCACAACTACATCATCAGCATAGGCTGAAAGACGAATAGGAGGAATATCCTCTGAAAGGCACACCCCTGCAATGTGACTTCTAATGCTATTTAGTAGTGGCTCTATAGCAATAGCATATAACATCCCAGACATAGAACATCCCTGCCTAATACCTCTACACACTTTAAAAGTAGAACTCAAACCACCGTTAACTTTCAATACACTTTCAATGTCACCATATATCACCTTTATCATGGCAATAAAACCAGAGCTGAACCCAAACGCCTCAAACGTGTGCCATAAATATTGATGTTCAACTCGGTCAAATGCCTTTTCCTGATCAATTGAAATTAGACCAGCATCCAACCCAATAGCCCTAGAGACGTCCAAAAAATCACGAATCAGAGAAATGTTATCCCCTATCTGCCTGCCAGGAACACAGTAGGACTGATCCGTATGTATGATTTGCCCCATCACCTCCCTCAGCCTGTTGGACAAAGCCTTTGACAATATCTTATAATCAGTACACAATAAAGCCACCGGCCTCCAGTTCTTCACCTCCCTCGGGTCACCCTTTTTGGGCAGTAGGGTGAGGACAGCCCTTCTGCAGCTTATTGGTAGTAACCCTCCGGTTAAACTATCATTAGCTACTTCTAACCAATCCTCTCCCAACATAGCCCAAAAAGACTTAAAAAAGTCAACGGGAAGCCCATCAATGCCTGGTGCCCTTCCATTTTCCATGCCTTTTAATGCAGTGTATAAATCCTGCAAAGACAATGGTTGCTCAAGCTCAACCTGAGCTTCTGCAGTCACCTTTGGGAGCCCATCAAAGAACTGCTGTGTCACTGTTTTGTCCTCTTTGTACTCACACTTGTAGAGCTCAGCATAGAACTCTACTGCCCTCTTTCTAATTTCACTAGGGCTAGTGAGCTCTTGTCCAACAGCTGATTTGAGACAATGAATAATTTTTCTTTGTCCATTCTTTTTCTCTAAACCAAAGAAAAATTTGGATGAGGCATCCATTTCAGATATGCCCTGAAATTTACTTCTCACCAGTGCCCCCTGTGCTCTGATACCCAGCAGATCTGCCAATGCAGCTTTTCTCCTCTTGAGAGCCTGAGTATGGCCTCGATCTCCTGTGGTCTCAACCAACGTCATGAGTTCCACTATTTCAATCTCTAGGGCTTTCATTGATCTGGTGATATCCTTGGTGACATTCCTCGTGTATTGATTACAAAATTGTTGAATCTGGATTTTCCCTATATCCCACCATTGTTGAAGGGATACAAAACTGGCCTTTTGAGACCTCCACCTCTCCCAAAAGAAACTGAAACAGTTCCTGAAGTGAGCATCACTCAATAAAGTTATATTAAAATGCCAATATGCGCTTTTAGGTTTTACATCGTTAATGAACACCACCTCTGTTATTAAACAATGATCAGAAAATCCCATTGGAGTTATCACACTTGATTTACAGACCTGAGATTGATGCTCAAAAACATAAAACCTATCTAACCTGGCCATAGAGATGATGTTCTCTCTCACATGCGCCCAGGTGTACTGCCTTGTTCCTTCATGTTGACTCTGCCAAATATCACACAGTTCATTTGTTACAATAAGGCGTTTTAAAAACGTCCTTGAGGCTATATGAGGTTCTTGGTGATTTCTATCTAAATCGCTAACTGTGCAGTTAAAATCCCCAGCAATAAACAAATAATCTTCTTTGTTACATTTCTCAATGGTATTTGATAATGTCTCTAAAAAACATACCCTCTCAACTGTCACCACTGGGGCATATACATTTATCAGACACATATTGATATTTTCATACCTTGCTCTAACTTTTAATAACCTCCCCTCAACTACCTCTTCAACCTCGTATGACAAAGGCAAAAACCCTTTTGAGAACAAGATAACCACACCCCCACTTTTTGAGTTTTTATGACTACACACCACTGCCCCCCCCCCCCCACTCCTGTTGCCACATAACTTCATTTTCCAAATTACTATGCGTTTCTTGT